>NW_027464886.1:30000-110000 GCF_043290135.1 Rhipicephalus microplus
TGAAACCTTAAAGAACGATGTCATTTAGCGAGATACAGCGTTCTGTACTGCAATAAGTTGGTGAAAAACTGTGAGGTTATGCAAATATCCTAATTGTGAACGAAACAGTGTAATTGAGCGTTTTTTATTACAAGTGCGAATGTTAGGTTAGGTTAAGATATGAATTGTCGTAAAACCGCATTAAACAATGTCACTTAGTGAGATGCAGTGTTTTTCACCATTACAAGTCGGGAACTGCGATATCTAATGTGAAAGCGCTTCCAAACGTCGTTAGGTTAGGTTAGGTTAGGTTAGGTTAGGTTAGGTTAGGTTACGTTAGGTTAGGTTAGGTTAGGTTTGGTTAGGTTAGGTTAGGTTAGGTTAGGTTAGAGTATGTTAGGTAAGGTTTGGTTAGGTTAGGTTAGGTTAGGTTGGGTTAGGTAAGGTTAGGTTAGGTTAAGATATGAACCGCGCTAAAACCGCATTAAACAATGTCACTTAGTGAGATGCTGTGTTTTTCACCATTACAAGTCGGGAACTGCGATATCTAATGTGAAAGCGCATGAAACCGTCGTAATCTTGTAGAAAACATTGTAAAGTAGCGAATAAAACGTTTTCTAACGATAGAAGTGCGAAGGTTCGGTTAGTTTGAGCTAGGTAGCGTCGTGAAACCACCAAAAACGATGTCATCTAACGAGATAGTGTTGTTTTATTGCGAGTACGAAACTGCGATAGGTGAAATATTGGGAAAGCACACAAAATGGCATGAACTAGCCAGATACTGCGTCTTGTGCCGTTACAAGTGCGAAACTGCTTTATTGTGATATTCTCGTTAAAGCGCATGCAAGTATCGTGAAACCTTAAAGAACGATGTCATTTAGCGAGATACAGCGTTCTGTACTGTAATAAGTTGGTGAGAAACTGTGAGGTCAAGCAAATATCGTAATTGTGAACGAAACAGTGTAATAGAGCGTTTTTCAATACAAGTACGAATGTTAAGTTAGGTTAAGATATGAACCGTCGTAAAACCGCATTAAACAATGTCACTTAGTGAGATGCAGTGTTTTTCACCATTACAAGTCGGGAACAGCGATATCTAATGTGAAAGCGCTTGCAAACGTCGTTAGGTTAGGTTAGGTTAGGTTAGGTTAGGTTACGTTAGGTTAGGTTAGGTTAGGTTAGGTTAGGTTAGGTTAGGTTAGGTTAGGTTAGGTTAGGTTAGGTTAGGTTAGGTTACGTTAGGTTAAGGTATGAACCGTCGTAAAACCGCAATAAACAATGTCACTTAGTGAGATGCAGTGTTTTTCACCTTTACAAGTTGGGAACTGCGATATCTAATGTGAAAGCGCTTGAAACCGTCGTAATGTTGTAGAAAGCAATGTAAAGTAGCGAGTAAAACGTTTTCTAACGATAGAAGTGCGAAGGTTATGTTAGGTTGAGTTATGTTAGTTTAAGCTAGGTAGCGTCGTGAAACCACCAAAAACGACGTCATCTAACGAGATAGTGTTGTTTTATTGCGAGTACGAAACTGCGATAGGTAAAATGTTGTGAAAGCACACAAAACGGCATGAACAAGCCAAATACTGCATGTTGTACCGTTACAAGTGCGAAACTGCTATGTTGTGACATTCTCGGTAAAGCGCATGCAAGTATCGTGAAACCTTAAAGAACGATGTCATTTAGCGAGATACAGCGTTGTGTACTGTAATAAGTTGGTGAAAAACTGTGAGGTTGTGCAAATATCGTAATTGTGAACGAAACAGTGTAATAGAGCGTTTTTCAATATAAGTACGAATGTTAGGTTAGGTTAAGATATGAACCGTCGTAAAACCGCATTAAACAATGTCACTTAGTGAGATGCAGTGTTTTTCACCATTACAAGTCGGGAACAGCGATATCTAATGTGAAAGCGCTTGCAAACGTCGTTAGGTTAGGTTAGGTTAGGTTAGGTTAGGTTACGTTAGGTTAGGTTTGGTTAGGTTAGGTTAGGTTAGGTTGGGTTAGGTTAGGTTAGGTTACGTTAGGTTAAGGTATGAACCGTCGTAAAACCGCAATAAACAATGTCACTTAGTGAGATGCAGTGTTTTTCACCTTTACAAGTTGGGAACTGCGATATCTAATGTGAAAGCGCTTGAAACCGTCGTAATGTTGTAGAAAGCAATGTAAAGTAGCGAGTAAAACGTTTTCTAACGATAGAAGTGCGAAGGTTATGTTAGGTTGAGTTATGTTAGTTTAAGCTAGGTAGCGTCGTGAAACCACCAAAAACGACGTCATCTAACGAGATAGTGTTGTTTTATTGCGAGTACGAAACTGCGATAGGTAAAATGTTGTGAAAGCACACAAAACGGCATGAACAAGCCAAATACTGCATGTTGTACCGTTACAAGTGCGAAACTGCTATGTTGTGACATTCTCGGTAAAGCGCATGCAAGTATCGTGAAACCTTAAAGAACGATGTCATTTAGCGAGATACAGCGTTGTGTACTGTAATAAGTTGGTGAGAAACTGTGAGGTCAAGCAAATATCGTAATTGTGAACGAAACAGTGTAATTGAGCGTCTTTAGATACAAGTGCGAATGTTAGGTTAGGTTGACAAATCAACCGTCGTAAAACCGCATTAAACAATGTCACTTAGTGAGATGTAGTGTTTTTCAACATTACAAGTCGGGAACTACGATATCTAATGTGAAAGCGCATGAAACCGTCGTAATCTTGTAGAAAACATTGTAAAGTGGCGAGTAAAACGTTTTCTAACGATAGAAGTGCGAAGGTTAGGTTAGGTTAGGTTAGGTTAGTTTAAGCTAGGTAGCGTCGTGAAACTACCAAAAACGACGTCATGTAACGAGATAGTGTTGTTTTATTGCATTAAACTGCGATAGGTGAAATGTGAAAGCACACAAAACGGCATGAACAAGCCAAATACTGCGTGTTCTACCGTTACAAGTGCGAAACTGCTATATTGTGATATTCTCGTTAAAGCGCATGCAAGCATCGTGAAACCTTAAAGAACAATGTCATTTAGCGAGATACAGCGTTCTGTACTGCAATAAGTTGGTGAAAAACTGTGAGGTTATGCAAATATCGTAATTGTGAACGAAACAGTGTAATAGAGCGTTTTTCAATACAAGTACGAATGTTAGGTTAGGTTAAGATATGAACCGTCGTAAAACCGCATTAAACAATGTCACTTAGTGAGATGCAGTGTTTTTCACCATTACAAGTCGGGAACTGCGATATCTAATGTGAAAGCGCTTGCAAACGTCGTTAGGTTAGGTTAGGTTAGGTTAGGTTACGTTAGGTTAGGTTTGGTTAGGTTAGGTTAGGTTAGGTTAGGTTAGGTTATGTTAGGTTAGGTTGGGTTAGGTTAGGTTAGGTTAGGTTAGGTTAAAATATGAACCGCGCTAAAACCGCATTAAACAATGTCACTTAGTGAGATGCAGTGTTTTTCACCTTTACAAGTGTAGAACTGCGATATCTAATGTGAAAGCGCTTGAAACCGTCGTAATGTTGTAGAAAGCATTGTAAAGTAGCGAGTAAAACGTTTTCTAACGATAGAAGTGAGAAGGTTATGTTAGGTTGAGTTATGTTAGTTTAAGCTAGGTAGCGTCGTGAAACTACCAAAAACGACGTCATTTAACGAGATAGTGTCGTTTTATTGCGAGTACGAAAATGCGATAGGTAAAATGTTGTGAAAGCACACAAAACGGCATGAACAAGCCAAATACTGCGTGTTGTACCGTTACAATTGCGAAACTGCTATGTTGTGACATTCTCGGTAAAGCGCATGCAAGTATCGTGAAACCTTAAAGAACGATGTCCTTTAGCGAGATACAGCGTTCTGTACTGTAATAAGTTGGTGAGAAACTGTGAGGTCAAGCAAATATCGTAATTGTGAACGAAACAGTGTAATTGAGCGTCTTTAGATACAAGTGCGAATGTTAGGTTAGGTTGACATATCAACCGTCGTAAAACCGCATTAAACAATGTCAATTAGTGAGATGCAGTGTTTTTCACCATTAAATGTGGGGAACTGCGATATCTAATTTGAAAGCGCTTGCAACCGTCGTTAGGTTAGGTTAGGTTAGGTTAAGTTAGGTTAGGTTAGGTTTGGTTAGGTTAGGTTAGGTTTGCTTAGGTTAGTTTAGGTTGGGTTGGGTTGGGTTGGGTTAGGTTGGGTTAGGTTAGGTTAGGTTAGGTTAGGTTACGTTAGGTTAGGTTTGGTTAGGTTAGGTTAGGTAAGGTTATGTAAGGTTAGGTTGGGTTAGGTTAGGTCAGGTTACGTTAGGTTAAGGTATGAACCGTCGTAAAACCGCAATAAACAATGTCACTTAGTGAGATGCAGTGTTTTTCACCTTTACAAGTTGGGAACTGCGATATCTAATGTGAAAGCGCTTGAAACCGTCGTAATGTTGTAGAAAGCAATGTAAAGTAGCGAGTAAAACGTTTTCTAACGATAGAAGTGCGAAGGTTATGTTAGGGGTAGTTATGTTAGTTTAAGCTAGGTAGCGTCGTGAAACCACCAAAAACGACGTCATCTAACGAGATAGTGTTGTTTTATTGCGAGTACGAAACTGCGATAGGTAAAATGTTGTGAAAGCACACAAAACGGCATGAACAAGCCAAATACTGCGTGTTGTACCGTTACAAGTGCGAAACTGCTATGTTGTGACATTCTCGGTAAAGCGCATGCAAGTATCGTGAAACCTTAAAGAACGATGTCCTTTAGCGAGATACAGCGTTCTGTACTGTAATAAGTTGGTGAGAAACTGTGAGGTCAAGCAAATATCGTAATTGTGAATGAAACAGTGTAATTGAGCGTCTTTAGATACAAGTGCGAATGTTAGGTTAGGTTCACATATCAACCGTCGTAAAACCGCATTAAACATTGTCACTTAGTGAGATGTAGTGTTTTTCAACATTACAAGTCGGGAACTACGATGTCTAATGTGAAAGCGCATGAAACCGTCGTAATCTTGTAGAAAACATTGTAAAGTTGCGAGTAAAACGTTTTCTAACGATAGAAGTGCGAAGGTTAGGTTAGGTTAGGTTAGTTTAAGCTAGGTAGCGTCGTGAAACTACCAAAAACGACGTCATCTAACGAGATAGTGTTGTTTTATTGCGAGTATTAAACTGCTATAGGTGAAATGTTGTGAAAGCACACAAAACGGCATGAACAAGCCAAATACTGCGTGTTCTACCGTTACAAGTGCGAAACTGCTATATTGTGATATTCTCGTTAAAGCGCATGCAAGCATCGTGAAACCTTAAAGAACAATGTCATTTAGCGAGATACAGCGTTCTGTACTGCAATAAGTTGGTGAAAAACTGTGAGGTTATGCAAATATCGTAATTGTGAACAAAACAGTGTAATAGAGCGTTTTTAGATACAAGTGCGAATGTTAGGTTAGGTTAAGTTATGAACCGTCGTAAAACCGCATTAAACAATGTCAATTAGTGAGATGCAGTGTTTTTCACCATTAAAAGTCGGGAACTGCGATATCTAATGTGAAAGCGCTTGCAACCGTCGTTAGGTTAGGTTAGGTTAGGTTAGGTTAGGTTAGGTTTGGTTAGGTTAGGTTAGGTTAGGTTAGATTAGGTTAGGTTGGGTTGGGTTAGGTTAGGTTAGGTTGGGTTTGGTTAGGTTAGGTTAGGTTAGGTTACGTTAGGTTAGGTTAGGTTAGGTAAGGATAATTTGGTTAGGTTAGGTAAGGTTAGGTTAGGTTAGGTTAGGTTGGGTTGGGTGTTGTTGGGTTGGGTTGGGTTGGGTTAGGTTGGGTTAGGTTAGGTTGGGTTACGTTAGGTTAGGTTAGGTTAGGTTACGTCAGGTCAGGTCAGGTAAGGTTAGGTTACGTTAGAATAGGTTAGGTTAGGTTAGGTTACGTTAGGTTAGGTTAAGTTAGGTTAGGTTAGGTTTGGTTAGGTTACGTTAGGTTAGCTTAGGTTAGGTTAGGTTGGGTTGGGTTGGGTTGGGTTAGGTTGGGTTAGGTTAGGTTAGGTTAGGTTAGGTTGGGTTAGGTTAGTTTAGGTTAGGTTAGGTTAGGTTAGGTTGGGGTGGGTTGGGTTAGGTTAGGTTAGGTTAAGTAAGGTTAGGTTAGGTTAGGTTAGGTTACGTTAGGTTAAGGTATGAACCGTCGTAAAACCGCATTAAACAATGTCACTTAGTGAGATGCAGTGTTTTTCACCTTTACAAGTTGGGAACTGTGATATCTAATGTGAAAGCGCTTGAAACCGTCGTAATGTTGTAGAAAGCAATGTAAAGTAGCGAGTAAAACGTTTTCTAACGATAGAAGTGCGAAGGTCATGTTAGGTTGAGTTATGTTAGTTTAAGCTAGGTAGCGTCGTGAAACTACCAAAAACAACGTCATCTAACGAGATAGTGTTGTTTTATTGCGAGTACGAAACTGCGATAGGTGAAATGTTGTGAAAGCACACAAAACGGCATGAACAAGCCAAATACTGCGTGTTGTACCGTTACAAGTGCGAAACTGCTATGTTGTGATATTCTCGTTAAAGCGCATGCAAACATCGTGAAACCTTAAAGAACGATGTCATTTAGCGAGATACAGCGTTCTGTACTGCAATAAGTTGGTGAAAAACTGTGAGGTTATGCAAATATCCTAATTGTGAACGAAACAGTGTAATTGAGCGTTTTTTAATACAAGTGCGAATGTTAGGTTAGGTTAAGATATGAATTGTCGTAAAACCGCATTAAACAATGTCACTTAGTGAGATGCAGTGTTTTTCACCATTACAAGTCGGGAACTGCGATATCTAATGTGAAAGCGCTTCCAAACGTCGTTAGGTTAGGTTAGGTTAGGTTAGGTTAGGTTAGGTTACGTTAGGTTAGGTTAGGTTAGGTTTGGTTAGGTTAGGTTAGGTTAGGTTAGGTTAGAGTATGTTAGGTAAGGTTTGGTTAGGTTAGGTTAGGTTAGGTTGGGTTAGGTAAGGTTAGGTTAGGTTAAGATATGAACCGCGCTAAAACCGCATTAAACAATGTCACTTAGTGAGATGCTGTGTTTTTCACCATTACAAGTCGGGAACTGCGATATCTAATGTGAAAGCGCATGAAACCGTCGTAATCTTGTAGAAAACATTGTAAAGTAGCGAATAAAACGTTTTCTAACGATAGAAGTGCGAAGGTTCGGTTAGTTTGAGCTAGGTAGCGTCGTGAAACCACCAAAAACGATGTCATCTAACGAGATAGTGTTGTTTTATTGCGAGTACGAAACTGCGATAGGTGAAATATTGGGAAAGCACACAAAATGGCATGAACTAGCCAGATACTGCGTCTTGTGCCGTTACAAGTGCGAAACTGCTTTATTGTGATATTCTCGTTAAAGCGCATGCAAGTATCGTGAAACCTTAAAGAACGATGTCATTTAGCGAGATACAGCGTTCTGTACTGTAATAAGTTGGTGAGAAACTGTGAGGTCAAGCAAATATCGTAATTGTGAACGAAACAGTGTAATAGAGCGTTTTTCAATACAAGTACGAATGTTAAGTTAGGTTAAGATATGAACCGTCGTAAAACCGCATTAAACAATGTCACTTAGTGAGATGCAGTGTTTTTCACCATTACAAGTCGGGAACAGCGATATCTAATGTGAAAGCGCTTGCAAACGTCGTTAGGTTAGGTTAGGTTAGGTTAGGTTAGGTTACGTTAGGTTAGGTTAGGTTAGGTTAGGTTAGGTTAGGTTAGGTTAGGTTAGGTTGGGTTAGGTTAGGTTAGGTTACGTTAGGTTAAGGTATGAACCGTCGTAAAACCGCAATAAACAATGTCACTTAGTGAGATGCAGTGTTTTTCACCTTTACAAGTTGGGAACTGCGATATCTAATGTGAAAGCGCTTGAAACCGTCGTAATGTTGTAGAAAGCAATGTAAAGTAGCGAGTAAAACGTTTTCTAACGATAGAAGTGCGAAGGTTATGTTAGGTTGAGTTATGTTAGTTTAAGCTAGGTAGCGTCGTGAAACCACCAAAAACGACGTCATCTAACGAGATAGTGTTGTTTTATTGCGAGTACGAAACTGCGATAGGTAAAATGTTGTGAAAGCACACAAAACGGCATGAACAAGCCAAATACTGCATGTTGTACCGTTACAAGTGCGAAACTGCTATGTTGTGACATTCTCGGTAAAGCGCATGCAAGTATCGTGAAACCTTAAAGAACGATGTCATTTAGCGAGATACAGCGTTGTGTACTGTAATAAGTTGGTGAAAAACTGTGAGGTTGTGCAAATATCGTAATTGTGAACGAAACAGTGTAATAGAGCGTTTTTCAATATAAGTACGAATGTTAGGTTAGGTTAAGATATGAACCGTCGTAAAACCGCATTAAACAATGTCACTTAGTGAGATGCAGTGTTTTTCACCATTACAAGTCGGGAACAGCGATATCTAATGTGAAAGCGCTTGCAAACGTCGTTAGGTTAGGTTAGGTTAGGTTAGGTTAGGTTACGTTAGGTTAGGTTTGGTTAGGTTAGGTTAGGTTAGGTTATGTTAGGTTAGGTTGGGTTAGGTTAGGTTAGGTTACGTTAGGTTAAGGTATGAACCGTCGTAAAACCGCAATAAACAATGTCACTTAGTGAGATGCAGTGTTTTTCACCTTTACAAGTTGGGAACTGCGATATCTAATGTGAAAGCGCTTGAAACCGTCGTAATGTTGTAGAAAGCAATGTAAAGTAGCGAGTAAAACGTTTTCTAACGATAGAAGTGCGAAGGTTATGTTAGGTTGAGTTATGTTAGTTTAAGCTAGGTAGCGTCGTGAAACCACCAAAAACGACGTCATCTAACGAGATAGTGTTGTTTTATTGCGAGTACGAAACTGCGATAGGTAAAATGTTGTGAAAGCACACAAAACGGCATGAACAAGCCAAATACTCCATGTTGTACCGTTACAAGTGCGAAACTGCTATGTTGTGACATTCTCGGTAAAGCGCATGCAAGTATCGTGAAACCTTAAAGAACGATGTCATTTAGCGAGATACAGCGTTGTGTACTGTAATAAGTTGGTGAGAAACTGTGAGGTCAAGCAAATATCGTAATTGTGAACGAAACAGTGTAATTGAGCGTCTTTAGATACAAGTGCGAATGTTAGGTTAGGTTGACAAATCAACCGTCGTAAAACCGCATTAAACAATGTCACTTAGTGAGATGTAGTGTTTTTCAACATTACAAGTCGGGAACTACGATATCTAATGTGAAAGCGCATGAAACCGTCGTAATCTTGTAGAAAACATTGTAAAGTGGCGAGTAAAACGTTTTCTAACGATAGAAGTGCGAAGGTTAGGTTAGGTTAGGTTAGGTTAGTTTAAGCTAGGTAGCGTCGTGAAACTACCAAAAACGACGTCATGTAACGAGATAGTGTTGTTTTATTGCATTAAACTGCGATAGGTGAAATGTGAAAGACCACAAAACGGCATGAACAAGCCAAATACTGCGTGTTCTACCGTTACAAGTGCGAAACTGCTATATTGTGATATTCTCGTTAAAGCGCATGCAAGCATCGTGAAACCTTAAAGAACAATGTCATTTAGCGAGATACAGCGTTCTGTACTGCAATAAGTTGGTGAAAAACTGTGAGGTTATGCAAATATCGTAATTGTGAACGAAACAGTGTAATAGAGCGTTTTTCAATACAAGTACGAATGTTAGGTTAGGTTAAGATATGAACCGTCGTAAAACCGCATTAAACAATGTCACTTAGTGAGATGCAGTGTTTTTCACCATTACAAGTCGGGAACTGCGATATCTAATGTGAAAGCGCTTGCAAACGTCGTTAGGTTAGGTTAGGTTAGGTTAGGTTACGTTAGGTTAGGTTTGGTTAGGTTAGGTTAGGTTAGGTTAGGTTAGGTTATGTTAGGTTAGGTTGGGTTAGGTTAGGTTAGGTTAGGTTAGGTTAAAATATGAACCGCGCTAAAACCGCATTAAACAATGTCACTTAGTGAGATGCAGTGTTTTTCACCTTTACAAGTGTAGAACTGCGATATCTAATGTGAAAGCGCTTGAAACCGTCGTAATGTTGTAGAAAGCATTGTAAAGTAGCGAGTAAAACGTTTTCTAACGATAGAAGTGAGAAGGTTATGTTAGGTTGAGTTATGTTAGTTTAAGCTAGGTAGCGTCGTGAAACTACCAAAAACGACGTCATTTAACGAGATAGTGTCGTTTTATTGCGAGTACGAAAATGCGATAGGTAAAATGTTGTGAAAGCACACAAAACGGCATGAACAAGCCAAATACTGCGTGTTGTACCGTTACAATTGCGAAACTGCTATGTTGTGACATTCTCGGTAAAGCGCATGCAAGTATCGTGAAACCTTAAAGAACGATGTCCTTTAGCGAGATACAGCGTTCTGTACTGTAATAAGTTGGTGAGAAACTGTGAGGTCAAGCAAATATCGTAATTGTGAACGAAACAGTGTAATTGAGCGTCTTTAGATACAAGTGCGAATGTTAGGTTAGGTTGACATATCAACCGTCGTAAAACCGCATTAAACAATGTCAATTAGTGAGATGCAGTGTTTTTCACCATTAAATGTGGGGAACTGCGATATCTAATTTGAAAGCGCTTGCAACCGTCGTTAGGTTAGGTTAGGTTAGGTTAAGTTAGGTTAGGTTAGGTTTGGTTAGGTTAGGTTAGGTTTGCTTAGGTTAGTTTAGGTTGGGTTGGGTTGGGTTGGGTTAGGTTGGGTTAGGTTAGGTTAGGTTAGGTTAGGTTACGTTAGGTTAGGTTTGGTTAGGTTAGGTTAGGTAAGGTTATGTAAGGTTAGGTTGGGTTAGGTTAGGTCAGGTTACGTTAGGTTAAGGTATGAACCGTCGTAAAACCGCAATAAACAATGTCACTTAGTGAGATGCAGTGTTTTTCACCTTTACAAGTTGGGAACTGCGATATCTAATGTGAAAGCGCTTGAAACCGTCGTAATGTTGTAGAAAGCAATGTAAAGTAGCGAGTAAAACGTTTTCTAACGATAGAAGTGCGAAGGTTATGTTAGGGGTAGTTATGTTAGTTTAAGCTAGGTAGCGTCGTGAAACCACCAAAAACGACGTCATCTAACGAGATAGTGTTGTTTTATTGCGAGTACGAAACTGCGATAGGTAAAATGTTGTGAAAGCACACAAAACGGCATGAACAAGCCAAATACTGCGTGTTGTACCGTTACAAGTGCGAAACTGCTATGTTGTGACATTCTCGGTAAAGCGCATGCAAGTATCGTGAAACCTTAAAGAACGATGTCATTTAGCGAGATACAGCGTTCTGTACTGCAATAAGTTGGTGAAAAACTGTGAGGTTATGCAAATATCGTAATTGTGAACGAAACAGTGTAATAGAGCGTTTTTCAATACAAGTACGAATGTTAGGTTAGGTTAAGATATGAACCGTCGTAAAACCGCATTAAACAATGTCACTTAGTGAGATGCAGTGTTTTTCACCATTACAAGTCGGGAACTGCGATATCTAATTTGAAAGCGCTTGCAAACGTCGTTAGGTTAGGTTAGGTTAGGTTAGGTTACGTTAGGTTAGGTTTGGTTAGGTTAGGTTAGGTTAGGTTAGGTTAGGTTATGTTAGGTTAGGTTGGGTTAGGTTAGGTTAGGTTAGGTTAGGTTAAAATATGAACCGCGCTAAAACCGCATTAAACAATGTCACTTAGTGAGATGCAGTGTTTTTCACCTTTACAAGTGTAGAACTGCGATATCTAATGTGAAAGCGCTTGAAACCGTCGTAATGTCGTAGAAAGCATTGTAAAGTAGCGAGTAAAACGTTTTCTAACGATAGAAGTGAGAAGGTTATGTTAGGTTGAGTTATGTTAGTTTAAGCTAGGTAGCGTCGTGAAACTACCAAAAACGACGTCATTTAACGAGATAGTGTCGTTTTATTGCGAGTACGAAAATGCGATAGGTAAAATGTTGTGAAAGCACACAAAACGGCATGAACAAGCCAAATACTGCGTGTTGTACCGTTACAATTGCGAAACTGCTATGTTGTGACATTCTCGGTAAAGCGCATGCAAGTATCGTGAAACCTTAAAGAACGATGTCCTTTAGCGAGATACAGCGTTCTGTACTGTAATAAGTTGGTGAGAAACTGTGAGGTCAAGCAAATATCGTAATTGTGAACGAAACAGTGTAATTGAGCGTCTTTAGATACAAGTGCGAATGTTAGGTTAGGTTGACATATCAACCGTCGTAAAACCGCATTAAACAATGTCAATTAGTGAGATGCAGTGTTTTTCACCATTAAATGTGGGGAACTGCGATATCTAATTTGAAAGCGCTTGCAACCGTCGTTAGGTTAGGTTAGGTTAGGTTAAGTTAGGTTAGGTTAGGTTTGGTTAGGTTAGGTTAGGTTTGCTTAGGTTAGTTTAGGTTGGGTTGGGTTGGGTTGGGTTAGGTTGGGTTAGGTTAGGTTAGGTTAGGTTAGGTTACGTTAGGTTAGGTTTGGTTAGGTTAGGTTAGGTAAGGTTATGTAAGGTTAGGTTGGGTTAGGTTAGGTCAGGTTACGTTAGGTTAAGGTATGAACCGTCGTAAAACCGCAATAAACAATGTCACTTAGTGAGATGCAGTGTTTTTCACCTTTACAAGTTGGGAACTGCGATATCTAATGTGAAAGCGCTTGAAACCGTCGTAATGTTGTAGAAAGCAATGTAAAGTAGCGAGTAAAACGTTTTCTAACGATAGAAGTGCGAAGGTTATGTTAGGGGTAGTTATGTTAGTTTAAGCTAGGTAGCGTCGTGAAACCACCAAAAACGACGTCATCTAACGAGATAGTGTTGTTTTATTGCGAGTACGAAACTGCGATAGGTAAAATGTTGTGAAAGCACACAAAACGGCATGAACAAGCCAAATACTGCGTGTTGTACCGTTACAAGTGCGAAACTGCTATGTTGTGACATTCTCGGTAAAGCGCATGCAAGTATCGTGAAACCTTAAAGAACGATGTCCTTTAGCGAGATACAGCGTTCTGTACTGTAATAAGTTGGTGAGAAACTGTGAGGTCAAGCAAATATCGTAATTGTGAATGAAACAGTGTAATTGAGCGTCTTTAGATACAAGTGCGAATGTTAGGTTAGGTTCACATATCAACCGTCGTAAAACCGCATTAAACAATGTCACTTAGTGAGATGTAGTGTTTTTCAACATTACAAGTCGGGAACTACGATGTCTAATGTGAAAGCGCATGAAACCGTCGTAATCTTGTAGAAAACATTGTAAAGTTGCGAGTAAAACGTTTTCTAACGATAGAAGTGCGAAGGTTAGGTTAGGTTAGGTTAGTTTAAGCTAGGTAGCGTCGTGAAACTACCAAAAACGACGTCATCTAACGAGATAGTGTTGTTTTATTGCGAGTATTAAACTGCTATAGGTGAAATGTTGTGAAAGCACACAAAACGGCATGAACAAGCCAAATACTGCGTGTTCTACCGTTACAAGTGCGAAACTGCTATATTGTGATATTCTCGTTAAAGCGCATGCAAGCATCGTGAAACCTTGAAGAACAATGTCATTTAGCGAGATACAGCGTTCTGTACTGCAATAAGTTGGTGAAAAACTGTGAGGTTATGCAAATATCGTAATTGTGAACGAAACAGTGTAATAGAGCGTTTATCAATACAAGTACGAATGTTAGGTTAGGTTAAGATATGAACCGTCGTAAAACCGCATTAAACAATGTCACTTAGTGAGATGCAGTGTTTTTCACCATTACAAGTCGGGAACTGCGATATCTAATGTGAAAGCGCTTGAAAACGTCGTTAGGTTAGGTTAGGTTAGGTTACGTTAGGTTACGTTAGGTTAGGTTTGGTTAGGTTAGGTTAGGTTAGGTTATGTTAGGTTAGGTTGGGTTAGGTTAGGTTAGGTTACGTTAGGTTAATGTAAGAACCGTCGTAAAACCGCATTAAACAATGTCACTTAGTGAGATGCAGTGTTTTTCACCTTTACAATTTGGGAACTGCGATATCTACAGTGAAAGCACTTGAAACCGTCGTAATGTTGTAGAAAGCAATGTAAAGTAGTGAGTAAAACGTTTTCTAACGATAGAAGTGTGAAGGTTATGTTAGGTTGAGTTATGTTAGTTTAAGCTAGGTAGCGTCGTGAAACCACCAAAAACGACGTCATCTAACGAGATAGTGTTGTTTTATTGCGAGTATGAAACTGCGATAGGTAAAATGTTGTGAAAGCACACAAAATGGCATGAACAAGCCAAATACTGCGTGTTGTACCGTTACAAGTGCGAAACTGCTATGTTGTGACATTCTCGATAAAGCGCATGCAAGTATCGTGAAACCTTAAAGAACGATGTCATTTAGCGAGATACAGCGTTCTGTACTGTAATAAGTTGGTGAGAAACTGTGAGGTCAAGCAAATATCGTAATTGTGAACGAAACAGTGTAATTGAGCGTCTTTAGATACAAGTGCGAATGTTAGGTTAGGTTGAGATATCAACCGTCGTAAAACCGCATTAAACAATGTCACTTAGTGAGATGTTGTGTTTTTCAACATTACAAGTCGGGAACTACGATATCTAATGTGAAAGCGCATGAAACCGTCGTAATCTTGTAGAAAACATTGTAAAGTTGCGAGTAAAACGTTTTCTAACGATAGAAGTGCGAAGGTTAGGTTAGGTTAGTTTAGGCTAGGTAGCGTCGTGAAACTACCAAAAACGACGTCATCTAAAGAGATGGTGTTGTTTTATTGCGAGTATTAAACTGCGATAGGTGAAATGTGAAAGCACACAAAACGGTATGAACAAGCCAAATACTGCGTGTTCTATCGTTACAAGTGCGAAACTGCTATATTGTGATATTCTCGTTAAAGCGCATGCAAGCATCGTGAAACCTTACAGAACAATGTCATTTAGCGAGATACAGCGTTCTGTACTGCAATAAGTTGGTGAAAAGCTGTGAGGTTATGCAAATATCGTAATTGTGAACGAAACAGTGTAATAGAGCGTTTTTCAATACAAGTACGAATGTTAGGTTAGGTTAAGATATGAACCGTCGTAAAACCGCATTAAACAATGTCACTTAGTGAGATGCAGTGTTTTTCACCATTACAAGTCGGGAACTGCGATATCTAATGTGAAAGCGCTTGCAAACGTCGTTAGGTTAGGTTAGGTTAGGTTAGGTTAGGTTAGGTTACGTTAGGTTAGGTTTGGTTAGGTTAGGTTAGGTTAGGTTAGGTTATGTTAGGTTGGGTTAGGTTAGGTTAGGTTACGTTAGGTTAAGGTATGAACCGTCGTAAAACCGTAATAAAATATGTCACTTAGTGAGATCCAGTGTTTTTCACCTTTACAAGTTGGGAACTGCGATATCTAATGTGAAAGCGCTTGAAACCGTCGTAATGTTGTAGAAAGCAATGTAAAGTAGCGAGTAAAACGTTTTCTAACGATAGAAGTGCGAAGGTTATGTTAGGTTGAGTTATGTTAGTTTAAGCTAGGTAGCGTCGTGAAAGTACCAAAAACGACGTCATCTAACGAGATAGTGTTGTTTTATTGCGAGTACGAAACTGCGATAGGTAAAATGTTGTGAAAGCACACAAAACGGCATGAACAAGCCAAATACTGCGTGTTGTACCGTTACAAGTGCGAAACTGCTATGTTGTGACATTCTCGGTAAAGGGCATGCAAGTATCGTGAAACCTTAAAGAACGATGTCCTTTAGCGAGATACAGCGTTCTGTACTGTAATAAGTTGGTGAGAAACTGTGAGGTCAAGCAAATATCGTAATTGTGAACAAAACAGTGTAATTGAGCGTATTTAGATACAAGTGCGAATGTTAGGTTAGGTTGAGATATCAACCGTCGTAAAACCGCATTAAACAATGTCACTTAGTGAGATGTTGTGTTTTTCAACATTACAAGTCGGGAACTACGATATCTAATGTGAAAGCGCATGAAACCGTCGTAATCTTGTAGAAAACATTGTAAAGTTGCGAGTAAAACGTTTTCTAACGATAGAAGTGCGAAGGTTAGGTTAGGTTAGGTTAGTTTAAGCTAGGTAGCGTCGTGAAACTACCAAAAACGACGTCATCTAACGAGATAGTGTTGTTTTATTGCGAGTATTAAACTGCGATAGGTGAAATGTTGTGAATGCACACAAAACGGCATGAACAAGCCAAATACTGCGTGTTCTACCGTTACAAGTGCGAAACTGCTATATTGTGATATTCTCGTTAAAGCGCATGCAAGCATCGTGAAACCTTAAAGAACAATGTCATTTAGCGAGATACAGCGTTCTGTACTGCAATAAGTTGGTGAAAAACTGTGAGGTTATGCAAATATCGTAATTGTGAACGAAACAGTGTAATAGAGCGTTTTTCAATATAAGTACGAATGTTAGGTTAGGTTAAGATATGAACCGTCGTAAAACCGCATTAAACAATGTCACTTAGTGAGATGCAGTGTTTTTCACCATTACAAGTCGGGAACAGCGATATCTAATGTGAAAGCGCTTGCAAACGTCGTTAGGTTAGGTTAGGTTAGGTTAGGTTAGGTTACGTTAGGTTAGGTTTGGTTAGGTTAGGTTAGGTTAGGTTATGTTAGGTTAGGTCGGGTTAGGTTAGGTTAGGTTACGTTAGGTTAAGGTATGAACCGTCGTAAAACCGCAATAAACAATGTCACTTAGTGAGATGTAGTGTTTTTCAACATTACAAGTCGGGAACTACGATATCTAATGTGAAAGCGCATGAAACCGTCGTAATCTTGTAGAAAACATTGTAAAGTGGCGAGTAAAACGTTTTCTAACGATAGAAGTGCGAAGGTTAGGTTAGGTTAGGTTAGGTTAGTTTAAGCTAGGTAGCGTCGTGAAACTACCAAAAACGACGTCATGTAACGAGATAGTGTTGTTTTATTGCATTAAACTGCGATAGGTGAAATGTTGTGAAAGCACACAAAACGGCATGAACAAGCCAAATACTGCGTGTTCTACCGTTACAAGTGCGAAACTGCTATATTGTGATATTCTCGTTAAAGCGCATGCAAGCATCGTGAAACCTTAAAGAACAATGTCATTTAGCGAGATACAGCGTTCTGTACTGCAATAAGTTGGTGAAAAACTGTGAGGTTATGCAAATATCGTAATTGTGAACGAAACAGTGTAATAGAGCGTTTTTCAATACAAGTACGAATGTTAGGTTAGGTTAAGATATGAACCGTCGTAAAACCGCATTAAACAATGTCACTTAGTGAGATGCAGTGTTTTTCACCATTACAAGTCGGGAACTGCGATATCTAATGTGAAAGCGCTTGCAAACGTCGTTAGGTTAGGTTAGGTTAGGTTAGGTTACGTTAGGTTAGGTTAGGTTAGGTTAGGTTAGGTTAGGTTATGTTAGGTTAGGTTGGGTTAGGTTAGGTTAGGTTAGGTTAGGTTAAAATATGAACCGCGCTAAAACCGCATTAAACAATGTCACTTAGTGAGATGCAGTGTTTTTCACCTTTACAAGTGTAGAACTGCGATATCTAATGTGAAAGCGCTTGAAACCGTCGTAATGTTGTAGAAAGCATTGTAAAGTAGCGAGTAAAACGTTTTCTAACGATAGAAGTGAGAAGGTTATGTTAGGTTGAGTTATGTTAGTTTAAGCTAGGTAGCGTCGTGAAACTACCAAAAACGACGTCATTTAACGAGATAGTGTCGTTTTATTGCGAGTACGAAAATGCGATAGGTAAAATGTTGTGAAAGCACACAAAACGGCATGAACAAGCCAAATACTGCGTGTTGTACCGTTACAATTGCGAAACTGCTATGTTGTGACATTCTCGGTAAAGCGCATGCAAGTATCGTGAAACCTTAAAGAACGATGTCCTTTAGCGAGATACAGCGTTCTGTACTGTAATAAGTTGGTGAGAAACTGTGAGGTCAAGCAAATATCGTAATTGTGAACGAAACAGTGTAATTGAGCGTCTTTAGATACAAGTGCGAATGTTAGGTTAGGTTGACATATCAACCGTCGTAAAACCGCATTAAACAATGTCAATTAGTGAGATGCAGTGTTTTTCACCATTAAATGTGGGGAACTGCGATATCTAATTTGAAAGCGCTTGCAACCGTCGTTAGGTTAGGTTAGGTTAGGTTAAGTTAGGTTAGGTTAGGTTTGGTTAGGTTAGGTTAGGTTTCTTAGGTTAGTTTAGGTTGGGTTGGGTTGGGTTGGGTTAGGTTGGGTTAGGTTAGGTTAGGTTAGGTTAGGTTACGTTAGGTTAGGTTTGGTTAGGTTAGGTTAGGTAAGGTTATGTAAGGTTAGGTTGGGTTAGGTTAGGTCAGGTTACGTTAGGTTAAGGTATGAACCGTCGTAAAACCGCAATAAACAATGTCACTTAGTGAGATGCAGTGTTTTTCACCTTTACAAGTTGGGAACTGCGATATCTAATGTGAAAGCGCTTGAAACCGTCGTAATGTTGTAGAAAGCAATGTAAAGTAGCGAGTAAAACGTTTTCTAACGATAGAAGTGCGAAGGTTATGTTAGGGGTAGTTATGTTAGTTTAAGCTAGGTAGCGTCGTGAAACCACCAAAAACGACGTCATCTAACGAGATAGTGTTGTTTTATTGCGAGTACGAAACTGCGATAGGTAAAATGTTGTGAAAGCACACAAAACGGCATGAACAAGCCAAATACTGCGTGTTGTACCGTTACAAGTGCGAAACTGCTATGTTGTGACATTCTCGGTAAAGCGCATGCAAGTATCGTGAAACCTTAAAGAACGATGTCCTTTAGCGAGATACAGCGTTCTGTACTGTAATAAGTTGGTGAGAAACTGTGAGGTCAAGCAAATATCGTAATTGTGAATGAAACAGTGTAATTGAGCGTCTTTAGATACAAGTGCGAATGTTAGGTTAGGTTCACATATCAACCGTCGTAAAACCGCATTAAACAGTGTCACTTAGTGAGATGTAGTGTTTTTCAACATTACAAGTCGGGAACTACGATGTCTAATGTGAAAGCGCATGAAACCGTCGTAATCTTGTAGAAAACATTGTAAAGTTGCGAGTAAAACGTTTTCTAACGATAGAAGTGCGAAGGTTAGGTTAGGTTAGGTTAGTTTAAGCTAGGTAGCGTCGTGAAACTACCAAAAACGACGTCATCTAACGAGATAGTGTTGTTTTATTGCGAGTATTAAACTGCTATAGGTGAAATGTTGTGAAAGCACACAAAACGGCATGAACAAGCCAAATACTGCGTGTTCTACCGTTACAAGTGCGAAACTGCTATATTGTGATATTCTCGTTAAAGCGCATGCAAGCATCGTGAAACCTTGAAGAACAATGTCATTTAGCGAGATACAGCGTTCTGTACTGCAATAAGTTGGTGAAAAACTGTGAGGTTATGCAAATATCGTAATTGTGAACGAAACAGTGTAATAGAGCGTTTATCAATACAAGTACGAATGTTAGGTTAGGTTAAGATATGAACCGTCGTAAAACCGCATTAAACAATGTCACTTAGTGAGATGCAGTGTTTTTCACCATTACAAGTCGGGAACTGCGATATCTAATGTGAAAGCGCTTGAAAACGTCGTTAGGTTAGGTTAGGTTAGGTTACGTTAGGTTACGTTAGGTTAGGTTTGGTTAGGTTAGGTTAGGTTAGGTTATGTTAGGTTAGGTTGGGTTAGGTTAGGTTAGGTTACGTTAGGTTAATGTAAGAACCGTCGTAAAACCGCATTAAACAATGTCACTTAGTGAGATGCAGTGTTTTTCACCTTTACAATTTGGGAACTGCGATATCTACAGTGAAAGCACTTGAAACCGTCGTAATGTTGTAGAAAGCAATGTAAAGTAGTGAGTAAAACGTTTTCTAACGATAGAAGTGTGAAGGTTATGTTAGGTTGAGTTATGTTAGTTTAAGCTAGGTAGCGTCGTGAAACCACCAAAAACGACGTCATCTAACGAGATAGTGTTGTTTTATTGCGAGTATGAAACTGCGATAGGTAAAATGTTGTGAAAGCACACAAAATGGCATGAACAAGCCAAATACTGCGTGTTGTACCGTTACAAGTGCGAAACTGCTATGTTGTGACATTCTCGATAAAGCGCATGCAAGTATCGTGAAACCTTAAAGAACGATGTCATTTAGCGAGATACAGCGTTCTGTACTGTAATAAGTTGGTGAGAAACTGTGAGGTCAAGCAAATATCGTAATTGTGAACAAAACAGTGTAATTGAGCGTCTTTAGATACAAGTGCGAATGTTAGGTTAGGTTGAGATATCAACCGTCGTAAAACCGCATTAAACAATGTCACTTAGTGAGATGTTGTGTTTTTCAACATTACAAGTCGGGAACTACGATATCTAATGTGAAAGCGCATGAAACCGTCGTAATCTTGTAGAAAACATTGTAAAGTTGCGAGTAAAACGTTTTCTAACGATAGAAGTGCGAAGGTTAGGTTAGGTTAGTTTAGGCTAGGTAGCGTCGTGAAACTACCAAAAACGACGTCATCTAAAGAGATGGTGTTGTTTTATTGCGAGTATTAAACTGCGATAGGTGAAATGTGAAAGCACACAAAACGGTATGAACAAGCCAAATACTGCGTGTTCTATCGTTACAAGTGCGAAACTGCTATATTGTGATATTCTCGTTAAAGCGCATGCAAGCATCGTGAAACCTTAAAGAACAATGTCATTTAGCGAGATACAGCGTTCTGTACTGCAATAAGTTGGTGAAAAGCTGTGAGGTTATGCAAATATCGTAATTGTGAACGAAACAGTGTAATAGAGCGTTTTTCAATACAAGTACGAATGTTAGGTTAGGTTAAGATATGAACCGTCGTAAAACCGCATTAAACAATGTCACTTAGTGAGATGCAGTGTTTTTCACCATTACAAGTCGGGAACTGCGATATCTAATGTGAAAGCGCTTGCAAACGTCGTTAGGTTAGGTTAGGTTAGGTTAGGTTAGGTTAGGTTACGTTAGGTTAGGTTTGGTTAGGTTAGGTTAGGTTAGGTTAGGTTAGGTTATGTTAGGTTGGGTTAGGTTAGGTTAGGTTACGTTAGGTTAAGGTATGAACCGTCGTAAAACCGTAATAAAATATGTCACTTAGTGAGATCCAGTGTTTTTCACCTTTACAAGTTGGGAACTGCGATATCTAATGTGAAAGCGCTTTAAACCGTCGTAATGTTGTAGAAAGCAATGTAAAGTAGCGAGTAAAACGTTTTCTAACGATAGAAGTGCGAAGGTTATGTTAGGTTGAGTTATGTTAGTTTAAGCTAGGTAGCGTCGTGAAAGTACCAAAAACGACGTCATCTAACGAGATAGTGTTGTTTTATTGCGAGTACGAAACTGCGATAGGTAAAATGTTGTGAAAGCACACAAAACGGCATGAACAAGCCAAATACTGCGTGTTGTACCGTTACAAGTGCGAAACTGCTATGTTGTGACATTCTCGGTAAAGGGCATGCAAGTATCGTGAAACCTTAAAGAACGATGTCCTTTAGCGAGATACAGCGTTCTGTACTGTAATAAGTTGGTGAGAAACTGTGAGGTCAAGCAAATATCGTAATTGTGAACAAAACAGTGTAATTGAGCGTATTTAGATACAAGTGCGAATGTTAGGTTAGGTTGAGATATCAACCGTCGTAAAACCGCATTAAACAATGTCACTTAGTGAGATGTTGTGTTTTTCAACATTACAAGTCGGGAACTACGATATCTAATGTGAAAGCGCATGAAACCGTCGTAATCTTGTAGAAAACATTGTAAAGTTGCGAGTAAAACGTTTTCTAACGATAGAAGTGCGAAGGTTAGGTTAGGTTAGGTTAGTTTAAGCTAGGTAGCGTCGTGAAACTACCAAAAACGACGTCATCTAACGAGATAGTGTTGTTTTATTGCGAGTATTAAACTGCGATAGGTGAAATGTTGTGAATGCACACAAAACGGCATGAACAAGCCAAATACTGCGTGTTCTACCGTTACAAGTGCGAAACTGCTATATTGTGATATTCTCGTTAAAGCGCATGCAAGCATCGTGAAACCTTAAAGAACAATGTCATTTAGCGAGATACAGCGTTCTGTACTGCAATAAGTTGGTGAAAAACTGTGAGGTTATGCAAATATCGTAATTGTGAACGAAACAGTGTAATAGAGCGTTTTTCAATATAAGTACGAATGTTAGGTTAGGTTAAGATATGAACCGTCGTAAAACCGCATTAAACAATGTCACTTAGTGAGATGCAGTGTTTTTCACCATTACAAGTCGGGAACAGCGATATCTAATGTGAAAGCGCTTGCAAACGTCGTTAGGTTAGGTTAGGTTAGGTTAGGTTAGGTTACGTTAGGTTAGGTTTGGTTAGGTTAGGTTAGGTTAGGTTATGTTAGGTTAGGTCGGGTTAGGTTAGGTTAGGTTACGTTAGGTTAAGGTATGAACCGTCGTAAAACCGTAATAAACAATGTCACTTAGTGAGATGTAGTGTTTTTCAACATTACAAGTCGGGAACTACGATATCTAATGTGAAAGCGCATGAAACCGTCGTAATCTTGTAGAAAACATTGTAAAGTGGCGAGTAAAACGTTTTCTAACGATAGAAGTGCGAAGGTTAGGTTAGGTTAGGTTAGGTTAGTTTAAGCTAGGTAGCGTCGTGAAACTACCAAAAACGACGTCATGTAACGAGATAGTGTTGTTTTATTGCATTAAACTGCGATAGGTGAAATGTTGTGAAAGCACACAAAACGGCATGAACAAGCCAAATACTGCGTGTTCTACCGTTACAAGTGCGAAACTGCTATATTGTGATATTCTCGTTAAAGCGCATGCAAGCATCGTGAAACCTTAAAGAACAATGTCATTTAGCGAGATACAGCGTTCTGTACTGCAATAAGTTGGTGAAAAACTGAGGTTATGCAAATATCGTAATTGTGAACGAAACAGTGTAATAGAGCGTTTTTCAATACAAGTACGAATGTTAGGTTAGGTTAAGATATGAACCGTCGTAAAACCGCATTAAACAATGTCACTTAGTGAGATGCAGTGTTTTTCACCATTACAAGTCGGGAACTGCGATATCTAATGTGAAAGCGCTTGCAAACGTCGTTAGGTTAGGTTAGGTTAGGTTAGGTTACGTTAGGTTAGGTTTGGTTAGGTTAGGTTAGGTTAGGTTAGGTTAGGTTAGGTTAGGTTATGTTAGGTTAGGTTGGGTTAGGTTAGGTTATGTTAGGTTAGGTTAAGATATGAACCGCGCTAAAACCGCATTAAACAATGTCACTTAGTGAGATGCAGTGTTTTTCACCTTTACAAGTGTAGAACTGCGATATCTAATGTGAAA
Organism: Rhipicephalus microplus; assembly: GCF_043290135.1. Classification (NCBI taxonomy): domain Eukaryota; kingdom Metazoa; phylum Arthropoda; class Arachnida; order Ixodida; family Ixodidae; genus Rhipicephalus; species Rhipicephalus microplus. The sequence continues at coordinate 53,214 of NW_027464886.1, forward strand.
GCGCTTGAAACCGTCGTAATGTTGTAGAAAGCATTGTAAAGTAGCGAGTAAAACGTTTTCTAACGATAGAAGTGCGAAGGTTATGTTAGGTTGAGTCATGTTAGTTTAAGCTAGGTAGCGTCGTGAAACCACCAAAAACGACGTCATTTAACGAGATAGTGTTGTTTTATTGCGAGTACGAAAATGCGATAGGTAAAATGTTGTGAAAGCACACAAAACGGCATGAACAAGCCAAATACTGCGTGTTGTACCGTTACAAGTGCGAAACTGCTATGTTGTGACATTCTCGGTAAAGCGCATGCAAGTATCGTGAAACCTTAAAGAACGATGTCATTTAGCGAGATACAGCGTTCTGTACTGTAATAAGTTGGTGAGAAACTGTGAGGTCAAGCAAATATCATAATTGTGAACGAAACAGTGTAATTGAGCGTCTTTAGATACAAGTGCGAATGTTAGGTTAGGTTGACATATCAACCGTCGTAAAACCGCATTAAACAATCTCACTTAGTGAGATGTAGTGTTTTTCAAAATTACAAGTCGGGAACTACGATATCTAATGTGAAAGCGCATGAAACCGTCGTAATCTTGTAGAAAACATTGTAAAGTTGCGAATAAAACGTTTTCTAACGATAGAAGTGCGAAGGTTAGGTTAGGTTAGGTTAGGTTAAGCTAGGTAGCGTCGTGAAACTACCAAAAACAACGTCATCTAACGAGATAGTGTTGTTTTATTGCGAGTACGAAACTGCGATAGGTGAAATGTTGTGAAAGCACACAAAACGGCATGAACAAGCCAAATACTGCGTGTTCTACCGTTACAAGTGCGAAACTGCTATATTGTGATATTCTCGTTAAACCGCATGCAAGCATCGTGAAACCTTTAAGAACAATGTCATTTAGCGAGATACAGCGTTCTGTACTGCAATAAGTTGGTGAAAAACTGTGAGGTTATGCAAATATCGTAATTGTGAACGAAACAGTGTAATAGAGCGTTTTTCAATACAAGTACGAATGTTAGGTTAGGTTAAGATATGAACCGTCGTAAAACCGCATTAAACAATGTCACTTAGTGAGATGCAGTGTTTTTCACCATTACAAGTCGGGAACTGCGATATCTAATGTGAAAGCGCTTGCAAACGTCGTTAGGTTAGGTTAGGTTAGGTTAGGTTAGGTTAGGTTACGTTAGGTTAGGTTTGGTTAGGTTAGGTTAGGTTAGGTTATGTTAGGTTGGGTTAGGTTAGGTTAGGTTACGTTAGGTTAAGGTATGAACCGTCGTAAAACCGTAATAAACAATGTCACTTAGTGAGATCCAGTGTTTTTCACCTTTACAAGTTGGGAACTGCGATATCTAATGTGAAAGCGCTTGAAACCGTCGTAATGTTGTAGAAAGCAATGTAAAGTAGCGAGTAAAACGTTTTCTAACGATAGAAGTGCGAAGGTTATGTTAGGTTGAGTTATGTTAGTTTAAGCTAGGTAGCGTCGTGAAAGTACCAAAAACGACGTCATCTAACGAGATAGTGTTGTTTTATTGCGAGTATTAAACTGCGATAGGTGAAATGTTGTGAAAGCACACAAAACGGAATGAACAAGCCAAATACTGCGTGTTCTACCGTTACAAGTGCGAAACTGCTATATTGTGATATTCTCGTTAAAGCGCATGCAAGCATCGTGAAACCTTAAAGAACAATGTCATTTAGCGAGATACAGCGTTCTGTACTGCAATAAGTTGGTGAAAAACTGTGAGGTTATGCAAATATCGTAATTGTGAACAAAACAGTGTAATAGAGCGTTTTTAGATACAAGTGCGAATGTTAGGTTAGGTTAAGATATGAACCGTCGTAAAACCGCATTAAACAATGTCAATTAGTGAGATGCAGTGTTTTTCACCATTAAAAGTGGGGAACTGCGATATCTAATGTGAAAGCGCTTGCAACCGTCGTTAGGTTAGGTTAGGTTAGGTTAGGTTAGGTTAGGTTAGGTTTGGTTAGGTTAGGTTAGGTTAGGTTAGGTTAGATTAGGTTAGGTTGGGTTGAGTTGGGTTAGGTTAGGTTAGGTTAGGTTAGGTTAGGTTGGGTTAGGTTAGGTTAGGTTAGGTTAGGTTACGTTAGGTTAGGTTAGGTTACGTTAGGTTAGGTTAGGTTAGGTTACGTTAGGTTAGGTTAGGTTAGGTAAGGATAATTTGGTTAGGTTAGGTAAGGTTAGGTTAGGTTAGGTTAGGTTGGGTTGGGTGTTGTTGGGTTGGGTTGGGTTGGGTTAGGTTGGGTTAGGTTAGGTTAGGTTACGTTAGGCTAGGTTAGGTTAGGTTAGGTTACGTTAGGAAATGTTAGGTTAGGTTAGGTTAGGTTAGGTTAGCTGAGGTCAGGTAAGGTTAGGTTACGTTAGAATAGGTTAGGTTAGGTTAGGTTACGTTAGGTTAGGTTAAGTTAGGTTAGGTTAGGTTTGGTTAGGTTAGGTTAGGTTAGCTTAGGTTAGGTTAGGTTGGGTTGGGTTGGGTTAGGTTGGGTTAGGTTAGGTTAGGTTAGGTTAGGTTGGGTTAGGTTAGTTTAGGTTAGGTTAGGTTAGGTTAGGTTGGGTCGGGTTGGGTTAGGTTAGGTTAGGTTAGGTAAGGTTAGGTTAGGTTAGGTTAGGTTACGTTAGGTTAAGGTATGAACCATCGTAAAACCGCATTAAACAATGTCACTTAGTGAGATGCAGTGTTTTTCACCTTTACAAGTTGGGATCTGTGATATCTAATGTGAAAGCGCTTGAAACCGTCGTAATGTTGTAGAAAGCAATGTAAAGTAGCGAGTAAAACGTTTTCTAACGATAGAAGTGCGAAGGTTATGTTAGGTTGAGTTATGTTAGTTTAAGCTAGGTAGCGTCGTGAAACTACCAAAAACAACGTCATCTAACGAGATAGTGTTGTTTTATTGCGAGTACGAAACTGCGATAGGTGAAATGTTGTGAAAGCACACAAAACGGCATGAACAAGCCAAATACTGCGTGTTCTACCGTTACAAGTGCGAAACTGCTATATTGTGATATTCTCGTTAAACCGCATGCAAGCATCGTGAAACCTTTAAGAACAATGTCATTTAGCGAGATACAGCGTTCTGTACTGCAATAAGTTGGTGAAAAACTGTGAGGTTATGCAAATATCGTAATTGTGAACGAAACAGTGTAATAGAGCGTTTTTCAATACAAGTACGAATGTTAGGTTAGGTTAAGATATGAACCGTCGTAAAACCGCATTAAACAATGTCACTTAGTGAGATGCAGTGTTTTTCACCATTACAAGTCGGGAACTGCGATATCTAATGTGAAAGCGCTTGCAAACGTCGTTAGGTTAGGTTAGGTTAGGTTAGGTTAGGTTAGGTTAGGTTACGTTAGGTTAGGTTAGGTTAGGTTATGTTAGGTTGGGTTAGGTTAGGTTAGGTTACGTTAGGTTAAGGTATGAACCGTCGTAAAACCGTAATAAACAATGTCACTTAGTGAGATCCAGTGTTTTTCACCTTTACAAGTTGGGAACTGCGATATCTAATGTGAAAGCGCTTGAAACCGTCGTAATGTTGTAGAAAGCAATGTAAAGTAGCGAGTAAAACGTTTTCTAACGATAGAAGTGCGAAGGTTATGTTAGGTTGAGTTATGTTAGTTTAAGCTAGGTAGCGTCGTGAAAGTACCAAAAACTACGTCATCTAACGAGATAGTGTTGTTTTATTGCGAGTATTAAACTGCGATAGGTGAAATGTTGTGAAAGCACACAAAACGGAATGAACAAGCCAAATACTGCGTGTTCTACCGTTACAAGTGCGAAACTGCTATATTGTGATATTCTCGTTAAAGCGCATGCAAGCGTCGTGAAACCTTAAAGAACAATGTCATTTAGCGAGATACAGCGTTCTGTACTGCAATAAGTTGGTGAAAAACTGTGAGGTTATGCAAATATCGTAATTGTGAACAAAACAGTGTAATAGAGCGTTTTTAGATACAAATGCGAATGTTAGGTTAGGTTAAGTTATGAACCGTCGTAAAACCGCATTAAACAATGTCAATTAGTGAGATGCAGTGTTTTTCACCATTAAAAGTCGGGAACTGCGATATCTAATGTGAAAGCGCTTGCAACCGTCGTTAGGTTAGGTTAGGTTAGGTTAGGTTTGGTTAGGTTAGGTTAGGTTAGGTTAGATTAGGTTAGGTTGGGTTGGGTTAGGTTAGGTTAGGTTGGGTTTGGTTAGGTTAGGTTAGGTTAGGTTACGTTAGGTTAGGTTAGGTTAGGTAAGGATAATTTGGTTAGGTTAGGTAAGGTTAGGTTAGGTTAGGTTAGGTTGGGTTGGGTGTTGTTGGGTTGGGTTGGGTTGGGTTAGGTTGGGTTAGGTTAGGTTGGGTTACGTTAGGTTAGGTTAGGTTAGGTTACGTTAGGTTAGGTCAGGTAAGGTTAGGTTACGTTAGAATAGGTTAGGTTAGGTTAGGTTACGTTAGGTTAGGTTAAGTTAGGTTAGGTTAGGTTTGGTTAGGTTACGTTAGGTTAGCTTAGGTTAGGTTAGGTTGGGTTGGGTTGGGTTGGGTTAGGTTGGGTTAGGTTAGGTTAGGTTAGGTTAGGTTGGGTTAGGTTAGTTTAGGTTAGGTTAGGTTAGGTTAGGTTAGGTTGGGGTGGGTTGGGTTAGGTTAGGTTAGGTTAAGTAAGGTTAGGTTAGGTTAGGTTAGGTTACGTTAGGTTAAGGTATGAACCGTCGTAAAACCGCATTAAACAATGTCACTTAGTGAGATGCAGTGTTTTTCACCTTTACAAGTTGGGAACTGTGATATTTATGTGAAAGCGCTTGAAACCGTCGTAATGTTGTAGAAAGCAATGTAAAGTAGCGAGTAAAACGTTTTCTAACGATAGAAGTGCGAAGGTCATGTTAGGTTGAGTTATGTTAGTTTAAGCTAGGTAGCGTCGTGAAACTACCAAAAACAACGTCATCTAACGAGATAGTGTTGTTTTATTGCGAGTACGAAACTGCGATAGGTGAAATGTTGTGAAAGCACACAAAACGGCATGAACAAGCCAAATACTGCGTGTTGTACCGTTACAAGTGCGAAACTGCTATGTTGTGATATTCTCGTTAAAGCGCATGCAAGCATCGTGAAACCTTAAAGAACGATGTCATTTAGCGAGATACAGCGTTCTGTACTGCAATAAGTTGGTGAAAAACTGTGAGGTTATGCAAATATCCTAATTGTGAACGAAACAGTGTAATTGAGCGTTTTTTAATACAAGTGCGAATGTTAGGTTAGGTTAAGATATGAATTGTCGTAAAACCGCATTAAACAATGTCACTTAGTGAGATGCAGTGTTTTTCACCATTACAAGTCGGGAACTGCGATATCTAATGTGAAAGCGCTTCCAAACGTCGTTAGGTTAGGTTAGGTTAGGTTAGGTTAGGTTAGGTTAGGTTACGTTAGGTTAGGTTAGGTTAGGTTTGGTTAGGTTAGGTTAGGTTAGGTTAGGTTAGAGTATGTTAGGTAAGGTTTGGTTAGGTTAGGTTAGGTTAGGTTGGGTTAGGTAAGGTTAGGTTAGGTTAAGATATGAACCGCGCTAAAACCGCATTAAACAATGTCACTTAGTGAGATGCTGTGTTTTTCACCATTACAAGTCGGGAACTGCGATATCTAATGTGAAAGCGCATGAAACCGTCGTAATCTTGTAGAAAACATTGTAAAGTTGCGAGTAAAACGTTTTCTAACGATAGAAGTGCGAAGGTTCGGTTAGTTTGAGCTAGGTAGCGTCGTGAAACCACCAAAAACGATGTCATCTAACGAGATAGTGTTGTTTTATTGCGAGTACGAAACTGCGATAGGTGAAATATTGGGAAAGCACACAAAATGGCATGAACTAGCCAGATACTGCGTCTTGTGCCGTTACAAGTGCGAAACTGCTTTATTGTGATATTCTCGTTAAAGCGCATGCAAGTATCGTGAAACCTTAAAGAACGATGTCATTTAGCGAGATACAGCGTTCTGTACTGTAATAAGTAGGTGAGAAACTGTGAGGTCAAGCAAATATCGTAATTGTGAACGAAACAGTGTAATTGAGCGTATTTAGATACAAGTGCGAATGTTAGGTTAGGTTGAGATATCAACCGTCGTAAAACCGCATTAAACAATGTCACTTAGTGAGATGTGTTTTTCAACATTACAAGTCGGGAACTACGATATCTAATGTGAAAGCGCATGAAACCATCGTAATCTTGTAGAAAACATTGTAAAGTTGCGAGTAAAACGTTTTCTAACGATAGAAGTGCGAAGGTTAGGTTAGGTTAGGTTAGTTTAAGCTAGGTAGCGTCGTGAAACTACCAAAAACGACGTCATCTAACGAGATAGTGTTGTTTTATTGCGAGTATTAAACTGCGATAGGTGAAATGTTGTGAATGCACACAAAACGGCATGAACAAGCCAAATACTGCGTGTTCTACCGTTACAAGTGCGAAACTGCTATATTGTGATATTCTCGTTAAAGCGCATGCAAGCATCGTGAAACCTTAAAGAACAATGTCATTTAGCGAGATACAGCGTTCTGTACTGCAATAAGTTGGTGAAAAACTGTGAGGTTATGCAAATATCGTAATTGTGAACGAAACAGTGTAATAGAGCGTTTTTCAATATAAGTACGAATGTTAGGTTAGGTTAAGATATGAACCGTCGTAAAACCGCATTAAACAATGTCACTTAGTGAGATGCAGTGTTTTTCACCATTACAAGTCGGGAACAGCGATATCTAATGTGAAAGCGCTTGCAAACGTCGTTAGGTTAGGTTAGGTTAGGTTAGGTTAGGTTACGTTAGGTTAGGTTTGGTTAGGTTAGGTTAGGTTAGGTTATGTTAGGTTAGGTCGGGTTAGGTTAGGTTAGGTTACGTTAGGTTAAGGTATGAACCGTCGTAAAACCGTAATAAACAATGTCACTTAGTGAGATGTAGTGTTTTTCAACATTACAAGTCGGGAACTACGATATCTAATGTGAAAGCGCATGAAACCGTCGTAATCTTGTAGAAAACATTGTAAAGTGGCGAGTAAAACGTTTTCTAACGATAGAAGTGCGAAGGTTAGGTTAGGTTAGGTTAGGTTAGTTTAAGCTAGGTAGCGTCGTGAAACTACCAAAAACGACGTCATGTAACGAGATAGTGTTGTTTTATTGCATTAAACTGCGATAGGTGAAATGTTGTGAAAGCACACAAAACGGCATGAACAAGCCAAATACTGCGTGTTCTACCGTTACAAGTGCGAAACTGCTATATTGTGATATTCTCGTTAAAGCGCATGCAAGCATCGTGAAACCTTAAAGAACAATGTCATTTAGCGAGATACAGCGTTCTGTACTGCAATAAGTTGGTGAAAAACTGTGAGGTTATGCAAATATCGTAATTGTGAACGAAACAGTGTAATAGAGCGTTTTTCAATACAAGTACGAATGTTAGGTTAGGTTAAGATATGAACCGTCGTAAAACCGCATTAAACAATGTCACTTAGTGAGATGCAGTGTTTTTCACCATTACAAGTCGGGAACTGCGATATCTAATGTGAAAGCGCTTGCAAACGTCGTTAGGTTAGGTTAGGTTAGGTTAGGTTACGTTAGGTTAGGTTTGGTTAGGTTAGGTTAGGTTAGGTTAGGTTAGGTTAGGTTAGGTTATGTTAGGTTAGGTTGGGTTAGGTTAGGTTATGTTAGGTTAGGTTAAGATATGAACCGCGCTAAAACCGCATTAAACAATGTCACTTAGTGAGATGCAGTGTTTTTCACCTTTACAAGTGTAGAACTGCGATATCTAATGTGAAAGCGCTTGAAACCGTCGTAATGTTGTAGAAAGCATTGTAAAGTAGCGAGTAAAACGTTTTCTAACGATAGAAGTGCGAAGGTTATGTTAGGTTGAGTCATGTTAGTTTAAGCTAGGTAGCGTCGTGAAACCACCAAAAACGACGTCATTTAACGAGATAGTGTTGTTTTATTGCGAGTACGAAAATGCGATAGGTAAAATGTTGTGAAAGCACACAAAACGGCATGAACAAGCCAAATACTGCGTGTTGTACCGTTACAAGTGCGAAACTGCTATGTTGTGATATTCTCGTTAAACCGCATGCAAGCATCGTGAAACCTTTAAGAACAATGTCATTTAGCGAGATACAGCGTTCTGTACTGCAATAAGTTGGTGAAAAACTGTGAGGTCAAGCAAATATCGTAATTGTGAACGAAACAGTGTTATAGAGCGTTTTTCAATACAAGTACGAATGTTAGGTTAGGTTAAGATATGAACCGTCGTAAAACCGCATTAAACAATGTCACTTAGTGAGATGCAGTGTTTTTCACCATTACAAGTCGGGAACTGCGATATCTAATGTGAAAGCGCTTGCAAACGTCGTTAGGTTAGGTTAGGTTAGGTTAGGTTAGGTTACGTTAGGTTAGGTTTGGTTAGGTTAGGTTAGGTTAGGTTATGTTAGGTTGGGTTAGGTTAGGTTAGGTTACGTTAGGTTAAGGTATGAACCGTCGTAAAACCGTAATAAACAATGTCACTTAGTGAGATCCAGTGTTTTTCACCTTTACAAGTTGGGAACTGCGATATCTAATGTGAAAGCGCTTGAAACCGTCGTAATGTTGTAGAAAGCAATGTAAAGTAGCGAGTAAAACGTTTTCTAACGATAGAAGTGCGAAGGTTATGTTAGGTTGAGTTATGTTAGTTTAAGCTAGGTAGCGTCGTGAAAGTACCAAAAACGACGTCATCTAACGAGATAGTGTTGTTTTATTGCGAGTATTAAACTGCGATAGGTGAAATGTTGTGAAAGCACACAAAACGGAATGAACAAGCCAAATACTGCGTGTTCTACCGTTACAAGTGCGAAACTGCTATATTGTGATATTCTCGTTAAAGCGCATGCAAGCATCGTGAAACCTTAAAGAACAATGTCATTTAGCGAGATACAGCGTTCTGTACTGCAATAAGTTGGTGAAAAACTGTGAGGTTATGCAAATATCGTAATTGTGAACAAAACAGTGTAATAGAGCGTTTTTAGATACAAGTGCGAATGTTAGGTTAGGTTAAGATATGAACCGTCGTAAAACCGCATTAAACAATGTCAATTAGTGAGATGCAGTGTTTTTCACCATTAAAAGTGGGGAACTGCGATATCTAATGTGAAAGCGCTTGCAACCGTCGTTAGGTTAGGTTAGGTTAGGTTAGGTTAGGTTAGGTTAGGTTAGGTTTGGTTAGGTTAGGTTAGGTTAGGTTAGGTTAGATTAGGTTAGGTTGGGTTGAGTTGGGTTAGGTTAGGTTAGGTTAGGTTAGGTTAGGTTGGGTTAGGTTAGGTTAGGTTAGGTTAGGTTACGTTAGGTTAGGTTAGGTTACGTTAGGTTAGGTTAGGTTAGGTTACGTTAGGTTAGGTTAGGTTAGGTAAGGATAATTTGGTTAGGTTAGGTAAGGTTAGGTTAGGTTAGGTTAGGTTGGGTTGGGTGTTGTTGGGTTGGGTTGGGTTGGGTTAGGTTGGGTTAGGTTAGGTTAGGTTACGTTAGGCTAGGTTAGGTTAGGTTAGGTTACGTTAGGAAATGTTAGGTTAGGTTAGGTTAGGTTAGGTTAGGTTAGGTCAGGTAAGGTTAGGTTACGTTAGAATAGGTTAGGTTAGGTTAGGTTACGTTAGGTTAGGTTAAGTTAGGTTAGGTTAGGTTTGGTTAGGTTAGGTTAGGTTAGCTTAGGTTAGGTTAGGTTGGGTTGGGTTGGGTTAGGTTGGGTTAGGTTAGGTTAGGTTAGGTTAGGTTGGGTTAGGTTAGTTTAGGTTAGGTTAGGTTAGGTTAGGTTGGGTCGGGTTGGGTTAGGTTAGGTTAGGTTAGGTAAGGTTAGGTTAGGTTAGGTTAGGTTACGTTAGGTTAAGGTATGAACCATCGTAAAACCGCATTAAACAATGTCACTTAGTGAGATGCAGTGTTTTTCACCTTTACAAGTTGGGATCTGTGATATCTAATGTGAAAGCGCTTGAAACCGTCGTAATGTTGTAGAAAGCAATGTAAAGTAGCGAGTAAAACGTTTTCTAACGATAGAAGTGCGAAGGTTATGTTAGGTTGAGTTATGTTAGTTTAAGCTAGGTAGCGTCGTGAAACTACCAAAAACAACGTCATCTAACGAGATAGTGTTGTTTTATTGCGAGTACGAAACTGCGATAGGTGAAATGTTGTGAAAGCACACAAAACGGCATGAACAAGCCAAATACTGCGTGTTCTACCGTTACAAGTGCGAAACTGCTATATTGTGATATTCTCGTTAAACCGCATGCAAGCATCGTGAAACCTTTAAGAACAATGTCATTTAGCGAGATACAGCGTTCTGTACTGCAATAAGTTGGTGAAAAACTGTGAGGTTATGCAAATATCGTAATTGTGAACGAAACAGTGTAATAGAGCGTTTTTCAATACAAGTACGAATGTTAGGTTAGGTTAAGATATGAACCGTCGTAAAACCGCATTAAACAATGTCACTTAGTGAGATGCAGTGTTTTTCACCATTACAAGTCGGGAACTGCGATATCTAATGTGAAAGCGCTTGCAAACGTCGTTAGGTTAGGTTAGGTTAGGTTAGGTTAGGTTAGGTTAGGTTACGTTAGGTTAGGTTAGGTTAGGTTATGTTAGGTTGGGTTAGGTTAGGTTAGGTTACGTTAGGTTAAGGTATGAACCGTCGTAAAACCGTAATAAACAATGTCACTTAGTGAGATCCAGTGTTTTTCACCTTTACAAGTTGGGAACTGCGATATCTAATGTGAAAGCGCTTGAAACCGTCGTAATGTTGTAGAAAGCAATGTAAAGTAGCGAGTAAAACGTTTTCTAACGATAGAAGTGCGAAGGTTATGTTAGGTTGAGTTATGTTAGTTTAAGCTAGGTAGCGTCGTGAAAGTACCAAAAACTACGTCATCTAACGAGATAGTGTTGTTTTATTGCGAGTATTAAACTGCGATAGGTGAAATGTTGTGAAAGCACACAAAACGGAATGAACAAGCCAAATACTGCGTGTTCTACCGTTACAAGTGCGAAACTGCTATATTGTGATATTCTCGTTAAAGCGCATGCAAGCGTCGTGAAACCTTAAAGAACAATGTCATTTAGCGAGATACAGCGTTCTGTACTGCAATAAGTTGGTGAAAAACTGTGAGGTTATGCAAATATCGTAATTGTGAACAAAACAGTGTAATAGAGCGTTTTTAGATACAAATGCGAATGTTAGGTTAGGTTAAGTTATGAACCGTCGTAAAACCGCATTAAACAATGTCAATTAGTGAGATGCAGTGTTTTTCACCATTAAAAGTCGGGAACTGCGATATCTAATGTGAAAGCGCTTGCAACCGTCGTTAGGTTAGGTTAGGTTAGGTTAGGTTTGGTTAGGTTAGGTTAGGTTAGGTTAGATTAGGTTAGGTTGGGTTGGGTTAGGTTAGGTTAGGTTGGGTTTGGTTAGGTTAGGTTAGGTTAGGTTACGTTAGGTTAGGTTAGGTTAGGTAAGGATAATTTGGTTAGGTTAGGTAAGGTTAGGTTAGGTTAGGTTAGGTTGGGTTGGGTGTTGTTGGGTTGGGTTGGGTTGGGTTAGGTTGGGTTAGGTTAGGTTGGGTTACGTTAGGTTAGGTTAGGTTAGGTTACGTTAGGTTAGGTCAGGTAAGGTTAGGTTACGTTAGAATAGGTTAGGTTAGGTTAGGTTACGTTAGGTTAGGTTAAGTTAGGTTAGGTTAGGTTTGGTTAGGTTACGTTAGGTTAGCTTAGGTTAGGTTAGGTTGGGTTGGGTTGGGTTGGGTTAGGTTGGGTTAGGTTAGGTTAGGTTAGGTTAGGTTGGGTTAGGTTAGTTTAGGTTAGGTTAGGTTAGGTTAGGTTAGGTTGGGGTGGGTTGGGTTAGGTTAGGTTAGGTTAAGTAAGGTTAGGTTAGGTTAGGTTAGGTTACGTTAGGTTAAGGTATGAACCGTCGTAAAACCGCATTAAACAATGTCACTTAGTGAGATGCAGTGTTTTTCACCTTTACAAGTTGGGAACTGTGATATTTATGTGAAAGCGCTTGAAACCGTCGTAATGTTGTAGAAAGCAATGTAAAGTAGCGAGTAAAACGTTTTCTAACGATAGAAGTGCGAAGGTTAGGTTAGGTTAGGTTAGGTTAGTTTAAGCTAGGTAGCGTCGTGAAACTACCAAAAACGACGTCATGTAACGAGATAGTGTTGTTTTATTGCATTAAACTGCGATAGGTGAAATGTTGTGAAAGCACACAAAACGGCATGAACAAGCCAAATACTGCGTGTTCTACCGTTACAAGTGCGAAACTGCTATATTGTGATATTCTCGTTAAAGCGCATGCAAGCATCGTGAAACCTTAAAGAACAATGTCATTTAGCGAGATACAGCGTTCTGTACTGCAATAAGTTGGTGAAAAACTGTGAGGTTATGCAAATATCGTAATTGTGAACGAAACAGTGTAATAGAGCGTTTTTCAATACAAGTACGAATGTTAGGTTAGGTTAAGATATGAACCGTCGTAAAACCGCATTAAACAATGTCACTTAGTGAGATGCAGTGTTTTTCACCATTACAAGTCGGGAACTGCGATATCTAATGTGAAAGCGCTTGCAAACGTCGTTAGGTTAGGTTAGGTTAGGTTAGGTTACGTTAGGTTAGGTTTGGTTAGGTTAGGTTAGGTTAGGTTAGGTTAGGTTAGGTTAGGTTATGTTAGGTTAGGTTGGGTTAGGTTAGGTTATGTTAGGTTAGGTTAAGATATGAACCGCGCTAAAACCGCATTAAACAATGTCACTTAGTGAGATGCAGTGTTTTTCACCTTTACAAGTGTAGAACTGCGATATCTAATGTGAAAGCGCTTGAAACCGTCGTAATGTTGTAGAAAGCATTGTAAAGTAGCGAGTAAAACGTTTTCTAACGATAGAAGTGCGAAGGTTATGTTAGGTTGAGTCATGTTAGTTTAAGCTAGGTAGCGTCGTGAAACCACCAAAAACGACGTCATTTAACGAGATAGTGTTGTTTTATTGCGAGTACGAAAATGCGATAGGTAAAATGTTGTGAAAGCACACAAAACGGCATGAACAAGCCAAATACTGCGTGTTGTACCGTTACAAGTGCGAAACTGCTATGTTGTGATATTCTCGTTAAACCGCATGCAAGCATCGTGAAACCTTTAAGAACAATGTCATTTAGCGAGATACAGCGTTCTGTACTGCAATAAGTTGGTGAAAAACTGTGAGGTCAAGCAAATATCGTAATTGTGAACGAAACAGTGTTATAGAGCGTTTTTCAATACAAGTACGAATGTTAGGTTAGGTTAAGATATGAACCGTCGTAAAACCGCATTAAACAATGTCACTTAGTGAGATGCAGTGTTTTTCACCATTACAAGTCGGGAACTGCGATATCTAATGTGAAAGCGCTTGCAAACGTCGTTAGGTTAGGTTAGGTTAGGTTAGGTTACGTTAGGTTAGGTTTGGTTAGGTTAGGTTAGGTTAGGTTATGTTAGGTTGGGTTAGGTTAGGTTAGGTTACGTTAGGTTAAGGTATGAACCGTCGTAAAACCGTAATAAACAATGTCACTTAGTGAGATCCAGTGTTTTTCACCTTTACAAGTTGGGAACTGCGATATCTAATGTGAAAGCGCTTGAAACCGTCGTAATGTTGTAGAAAGCAATGTAAAGTAGCGAGTAAAACGTTTTCTAACGATAGAAGTGCGAAGGTTATGTTAGGTTGAGTTATGTTAGTTTAAGCTAGGTAGCGTCGTGAAAGTACCAAAAACGACGTCATCTAACGAGATAGTGTTGTTTTATTGCGAGTATTAAACTGCGATAGGTGAAATGTTGTGAAAGCACACAAAACGGAATGAACAAGCCAAATACTGCGTGTTCTACCGTTACAAGTGCGAAACTGCTATATTGTGATATTCTCGTTAAAGCGCATGCAAGCATCGTGAAACCTTAAAGAACAATGTCATTTAGCGAGATACAGCGTTCTGTACTGCAATAAGTTGGTGAAAAACTGTGAGGTTATGCAAATATCGTAATTGTGAACAAAACAGTGTAATAGAGCGTTTTTAGATACAAGTGCGAATGTTAGGTTAGGTTAAGATATGAACCGTCGTAAAACCGCATTAAACAATGTCAATTAGTGAGATGCAGTGTTTTTCACCATTAAAAGTGGGGAACTGCGATATCTAATGTGAAAGCGCTTGCAACCGTCGTTAGGTTAGGTTAGGTTAGGTTAGGTTAGGTTAGGTTAGGTTTGGTTAGGTTAGGTTAGGTTAGGTTAGGTTAGATTAGGTTAGGTTGGGTTGAGTTGGGTTAGGTTAGGTTAGGTTAGGTTAGGTTAGGTTGGGTTAGGTTAGGTTAGGTTAGGTTAGGTTACGTTAGGTTAGGTTAGGTTACGTTAGGTTAGGTTAGGTTAGGTTACGTTAGGTTAGGTTAGGTTAGGTAAGGATAATTTGGTTAGGTTAGGTAAGGTTAGGTTAGGTTAGGTTAGGTTGGGTTGGGTGTTGTTGGGTTGGGTTGGGTTGGGTTAGGTTGGGTTAGGTTAGGTTAGGTTACGTTAGGCTAGGTTAGGTTAGGTTAGGTTACGTTAGGAAATGTTAGGTTAGGTTAGGTTAGGTTAGGTTAGGTTAGGTCAGGTAAGGTTAGGTTACGTTAGAATAGGTTAGGTTAGGTTAGGTTACGTTAGGTTAGGTTAAGTTAGGTTAGGTTAGGTTTGGTTAGGTTAGGTTAGGTTAGCTTAGGTTAGGTTAGGTTGGGTTGGGTTGGGTTGGGTTAGGTTAGGTTAGGTTAGGTTAGGTTGGGTTAGGTTAGTTTAGGTTAGGTTAGGTTAGGTTAGGTTGGGTCGGGTTGGGTTAGGTTAGGTTAGGTTAGGTAAGGTTAGGTTAGGTTAGGTTAGGTTACGTTAGGTTAAGGTATGAACCATCGTAAAACCGCATTAAACAATGTCACTTAGTGAGATGCAGTGTTTTTCACCTTTACAAGTTGGGATCTGTGATATCTAATGTGAAAGCGCTTGAAACCGTCGTAATGTTGTAGAAAGCAATGTAAAGTAGCGAGTAAAACGTTTTCTAACGATAGAAGTGCGAAGGTTATGTTAGGTTGAGTTATGTTAGTTTAAGCTAGGTAGCGTCGTGAAACTACCAAAAACAACGTCATCTAACGAGATAGTGTTGTTTTATTGCGAGTACGAAACTGCGATAGGTGAAATGTTGTGAAAGCACACAAAACGGCATGAACAAGCCAAATACTGCGTGTTCTACCGTTACAAGTGCGAAACTGCTATATTGTGATATTCTCGTTAAACCGCATGCAAGCATCGTGAAACCTTTAAGAACAATGTCATTTAGCGAGATACAGCGTTCTGTACTGCAATAAGTTGGTGAAAAACTGTGAGGTTATGCAAATATCGTAATTGTGAACGAAACAGTGTAATAGAGCGTTTTTCAATACAAGTACGAATGTTAGGTTAGGTTAAGATATGAACCGTCGTAAAACCGCATTAAACAATGTCACTTAGTGAGATGCAGTGTTTTTCACCATTACAAGTCGGGAACTGCGATATCTAATGTGAAAGCGCTTGCAAACGTCGTTAGGTTAGGTTAGGTTAGGTTAGGTTAGGTTAGGTTAGGTTACGTTAGGTTAGGTTAGGTTAGGTTATGTTAGGTTGGGTTAGGTTAGGTTAGGTTACGTTAGGTTAAGGTATGAACCGTCGTAAAACCGTAATAAACAATGTCACTTAGTGAGATCCAGTGTTTTTCACCTTTACAAGTTGGGAACTGCGATATCTAATGTGAAAGCGCTTGAAACCGTCGTAATGTTGTAGAAAGCAATGTAAAGTAGCGAGTAAAACGTTTTCTAACGATAGAAGTGCGAAGGTTATGTTAGGTTGAGTTATGTTAGTTTAAGCTAGGTAGCGTCGTGAAAGTACCAAAAACTACGTCATCTAACGAGATAGTGTTGTTTTATTGCGAGTATTAAACTGCGATAGGTGAAATGTTGTGAAAGCACACAAAACGGAATGAACAAGCCAAATACTGCGTGTTCTACCGTTACAAGTGCGAAACTGCTATATTGTGATATTCTCGTTAAAGCGCATGCAAGCGTCGTGAAACCTTAAAGAACAATGTCATTTAGCGAGATACAGCGTTCTGTACTGCAATAAGTTGGTGAAAAACTGTGAGGTTATGCAAATATCGTAATTGTGAACAAAACAGTGTAATAGAGCGTTTTTAGATACAAATGCGAATGTTAGGTTAGGTTAAGTTATGAACCGTCGTAAAACCGCATTAAACAATGTCAATTAGTGAGATGCAGTGTTTTTCACCATTAAAAGTCGGGAACTGCGATATCTAATGTGAAAGCGCTTGCAACCGTCGTTAGGTTAGGTTAGGTTAGGTTAGGTTTGGTTAGGTTAGGTTAGGTTAGGTTAGATTAGGTTAGGTTGGGTTGGGTTAGGTTAGGTTAGGTTGGGTTTGGTTAGGTTAGGTTAGGTTAGGTTACGTTAGGTTAGGTTAGGTTAGGTAAGGATAATTTGGTTAGGTTAGGTAAGGTTAGGTTAGGTTAGGTTAGGTTGGGTTGGGTGTTGTTGGGTTGGGTTGGGTTGGGTTAGGTTGGGTTAGGTTAGGTTGGGTTACGTTAGGTTAGGTTAGGTTAGGTTACGTTAGGTTAGGTCAGGTAAGGTTAGGTTACGTTAGAATAGGTTAGGTTAGGTTAGGTTACGTTAGGTTAGGTTAAGTTAGGTTAGGTTAGGTTTGGTTAGGTTACGTTAGGTTAGCTTAGGTTAGGTTAGGTTGGGTTGGGTTGGGTTGGGTTAGGTTGGGTTAGGTTAGGTTAGGTTAGGTTAGGTTGGGTTAGGTTAGTTTAGGTTAGGTTAGGTTAGGTTAGGTTAGGTTGGGGTGGGTTGGGTTAGGTTAGGTTAGGTTAAGTAAGGTTAGGTTAGGTTAGGTTAGGTTACGTTAGGTTAAGGTATGAACCGTCGTAAAACCGCATTAAACAATGTCACTTAGTGAGATGCAGTGTTTTTCACCTTTACAAGTTGGGAACTGTGATATTTATGTGAAAGCGCTTGAAACCGTCGTAATGTTGTAGAAAGCAATGTAAAGTAGCGAGTAAAACGTTTTCTAACGATAGAAGTGCGAAGGTCATGTTAGGTTGAGTTATGTTAGTTTAAGCTAGGTAGCGTCGTGAAACTACCAAAAACAACGTCATCTAACGAGATAGTGTTGTTTTATTGCGAGTACGAAACTGCGATAGGTGAAATGTTGTGAAAGCACACAAAACGGCATGAACAAGCCAAATACTGCGTGTTGTACCGTTACAAGTGCGAAACTGCTATGTTGTGATATTCTCGTTAAAGCGCATGCAAGCATCGTGAAACCTTAAAGAACGATGTCATTTAGCGAGATACAGCGTTCTGTACTGCAATAAGTTGGTGAAAAACTGTGAGGTTATGCAAATATCCTAATTGTGAACGAAACAGTGTAATTGAGCGTTTTTTAATACAAGTGCGAATGTTAGGTTAGGTTAAGATATGAATTGTCGTAAAACCGCATTAAACAATGTCACTTAGTGAGATGCAGTGTTTTTCACCATTACAAGTCGGGAACTGCGATATCTAATGTGAAAGCGCTTCCAAACGTCGTTAGGTTAGGTTAGGTTAGGTTAGGTTAGGTTAGGTTAGGTTACGTTAGGTTAGGTTAGGTTAGGTTTGGTTAGGTTAGGTTAGGTTAGGTTAGGTTAGAGTATGTTAGGTAAGGTTTGGTTAGGTTAGGTTAGGTTAGGTTGGGTTAGGTAAGGTTAGGTTAGGTTAAGATATGAACCGCGCTAAAACCGCATTAAACAATGTCACTTAGTGAGATGCTGTGTTTTTCACCATTACAAGTCGGGAACTGCGATATCTAATGTGAAAGCGCATGAAACCGTCGTAATCTTGTAGAAAACATTGTAAAGTTGCGAGTAAAACGTTTTCTAACGATAGAAGTGCGAAGGTTCGGTTAGTTTGAGCTAGGTAGCGTCGTGAAACCACCAAAAACGATGTCATCTAACGAGATAGTGTTGTTTTATTGCGAGTACGAAACTGCGATAGGTGAAATATTGGGAAAGCACACAAAATGGCATGAACTAGCCAGATACTGCGTCTTGTGCCGTTACAAGTGCGAAACTGCTTTAGTGTGATATTCTCGTTAAAGCGCATGCAAGTATCGTGAAACCTTAAAGAACGATGTCATTTAGCGAGATACAGCGTTCTGTACTGTAATAAGTAGGTGAGAAACTGTGAGGTCAAGCAAATATCGTAATTGTGAACGAAACAGTGTAATTGAGCGTATTTAGATACAAGTGCGAATGTTAGGTTAGGTTGAGATATCAACCGTCGTAAAACCGCATTAAACAATGTCACTTAGTGAGATGTGTTTTTCAACATTACAAGTCGGGAACTACGATATCTAATGTGAAAGCGCATGAAACCATCGTAATCTTGTAGAAAACATTGTAAAGTTGCGAGTAAAACGTTTTCTAACGATAGAAGTGCGAAGGTTAGCTTGAGTTATGTTTAAGCTATGTAGCGTCGTGAGACCACCAAAAAGGACGTCATCTAACGAGATAGTGTTGTTTTCTTGCATGTACGAAACTGCAATAGGTGAAATGTTGTGAAAGTACACAAAACGGCTTGAACAAGCCAGATACTGCGTGTTGTACCGTTACAAGTGCGAAACTGCTATAATGTGATATTCTTGTTAAAGTGCATGCAAGCATCGTGAAACCTTTAAGAACGATGTCATTTAGCGAGATACAGCGTTCTGTACTGCAATAAGTTGGTGAAAAACTGTGAGGTTATGCAAATATCGTAAAATTGAACGAAACAGTGTAATAGAGCGTTTTTCAATACAAGTACGAATGTTAAGTTAGGTTAAGATATGAACCGTCGTAAAACCGCATTAAACAATGTCACTTAGTGAGATGCAGTGTTTTTCACCATTACAAGTCGGGAACAGCGATATCTAATGTGAAAGCGCTTGCAAACGTCGTTAGGTTAGGTTAGGTTAGGTTAGGTTACGTTAGGTTAGGTTAGGTTAGGTTAGGTTAGGTTATGTTAGGTTAGGTTGGGTTAGGTTAGGTTAGGTTACGTTAGGTTAAGGTATGAACCGTCGTAAAACCGCAATAAACAATGTCACTTAGTGAGATGCAGTGTTTTTCACCTTTACAAGTTGGGAACTGCGATATCTAATGTGAAAGCGCTTGAAACCGTCGTAATGTTGTAGAAAGCAATGTAAAGTAGCGAGTAAAACGTTTTCTAACGATAGAAGTGCGAAGGTTATGTTAGGTTGAGTTATGTTAGTTTAAGCTAGGTAGCGTCGTGAAACCACCAAAAACGACGTCATCTAACGAGATAGTGTTGTTTTATTGCGAGTACGAAACTGCGATAGGTAAAATGTTGTGAAAGCACACAAAACGGCATGAACAAGCCAAATACTGCATGTTGTACCGTTACAAGTGCGAAACTGCTATGTTGTGACATTCTCGGTAAAGCGCATGCAAGTATCGTGAAACCTTAAAGAACGATGTCATTTAGCGAGATACAGCGTTGTGTACTGTAATAAGTTGGTGAAAAACTGTGAGGTTATGCAAATATCGTAATTGTGAACGAAACAGTGTAATAGAGCGTTTTTTAATATAAGTACGAATGTTAGGTTAGGTTGAGATATGAACCGTCGTAAAACCGCATTAAACAATGTCACTTAGTGAGATGCAGTGTTTTTCACCATTACAAGTCGGGAACAGCGATATCTAATGTGAAAGCGCTTGCAAACGTCGTTAGGTTAGGTTAGGTTAGGTTAGGTTAGGTTAGGTTACGTTAGGTTAGGTTTGGTTAGGTTAGGTTAGGTTAGGTTAGGTTATGTTAGGTTAGGTTGGGTTAGGTTAGGTTAGGTTACGTTAGGTTAAGGTATGAACCGTCGTAAAACCGCAATAAACAATGTCACTTAGTGAGATGCAGTGTTTTTCACCTTTACAAGTTGGGAACTGTGATATCTAATGTGAAAGCGCTTGAAACCGTCGTAATGTTGTAGAAAGCAATGTAAAGTAGCGAGTAAAACGTTTTCTAACGATAGAAGTGCGAAGGTTATGTTAGGTTGAGTTATGTTAGTTTAAGCTAGGTAGCGTCGTGAAAGTACCAAAAACGACGTCATCTAACGAGATAGTGTTGTTTTATTGCGAGTATTAAACTGCGATAGGTGAAATGTTGTGAAAGCACACAAAACGGAATGAACAAGCCAAATACTGCGTGTTCTACCGTTACAAGTGCGAAACTGCTATATTGTGATATTCTCGTTAAAGCGCATGCAAGCATCGTGAAACCTTAAAGAACAATGTCATTTAGCGAGATACAGCGTTCTGTACTGCAATAAGTTGGTGAAAAACTGTGAGGTTATGCAAATATCGTAATTGTGAACAAAACAGTGTAATAGAGCGTTTTTAGATACAAGTGCGAATGTTAGGTTAGGTTAAGTTAAGAACCGTCGTAAAACCGCATTAAACAATGTCAATTAGTGAGATGCAGTGTTTTTCACCATTAAAAGTCGGGAACTGCGATATCTAATGTGAAAGCGCTTGCAACCGTCGTTAGGTTAGGTTAGGTTAGGTTAGGTTTGGTTAGGTTAGGTTAGGTTAGGTTAGATTAGGTTAGGTTGGGTTGGGTTAGGTTAGGTTAGGTTGGGTTTGGTTAGGTTAGGTTAGGTTAGGTTACGTTAGGTTAGGTTAGGTTAGGTAAGGATAATTTGGTTAGGTTAGGTAAGGTTAGGTTAGGTTAGGTTAGGTTGGGTTGGGTGTTGTTGGGTTGGGTTGGGTTAGGTTGGGTTAGGTTAGGTTGGGTTACGTTAGGTTAGGTTAGGTTAGGTTACGTTAGGTTAGGTCAGGTAAGGTTAGGTTACGTTAGAATAGGTTAGGTTAGGTTAGGTTACGTTAGGTTAGGTTAAGTTAGGTTAGGTTAGGTTTGGTTAGGTTACGTTAGGTTAGCTTAGGTTAGGTTAGGTTGGGTTGGGTTGGGTTGGGTTAGGTTGGGTTAGGTTAGGTTAGGTTAGGTTGGGTTAGGTTAGTTTAGGTTAGGTTAGGTTAGGTTAGGTTGGGGTGGGTTGGGTTAGGTTAGGTTAGGTTAAGTAAGGTTAGGTTAGGTTAGGTTAGGTTACGTTAGGTTAAGGTATGAACCGTCGTAAAACCGCATTAAACAATGTCACTTAGTGAGATGCAGTGTTTTTCACCTTTACAAGTTGGGAACTGTGATATCTAATGTGAAAGCGCTTGAAACCGTCGTAATGTTGTAGAAAGCAATGTAAAGTAGCGAGTAAAACGTTTTCTAACGATAGAAGTGCGAAGGTCATGTTAGGTTGAGTTATGTTAGTTTAAGCTAGGTAGCGTCGTGAAACTACCAAAAACAACGTCATCTAACGAGATAGTGTTGTTTTATTGCGAGTACGAAACTGCGATAGGTGAAATGTTGTGAAAGCACACAAAACGGCATGAACAAGCCAAATACTGCGTGTTGTACCGTTACAAGTGCGAAACTGCTATGTTGTGATATTCTCGTTAAAGCGCATGCAAGCATCGTGAAACCTTAAAGAACGATGTCATTTAGCGAGATACAGCGTTCTGTACTGCAATAAGTTGGTGAAAAACTGTGAGGTTATGCAAATATCCTAATTGTGAACGAAACAGTGTAATTGAGCGTTTTTTAATACAAGTGCGAATGTTAGGTTAGGTTAAGATATGAATTGTCGTAAAACCGCATTAAACAATGTCACTTAGTGAGATGCAGTGTTTTTCACCATTACAACTCGGGAACTGCGATATCTAATGTGAAAGCGCTTCCAAACGTCGTTAGGTTAGGTTAGGTTAGGTTAGGTTAGGTTAGGTTAGGTTAGGTTACGTTAGGTTAGGTTAGGTTAGGTTTGGTTAGGTTAGGTTAGGTTAGGTTAGGTTAGAGTATGTTAGGTAAGGTTTGGTTAGGTTAGGTTAGGTTAGGTTGGGTTAGGTAAGGTTAGGTTAGGTTAAGATATGAACCGCGCTAAAACCGCATTAAACAATGTCACTTAGTGAGATGCTGTGTTTTTCACTATTACAAGTCGGGAACTGCGATATCTAATGTGAAAGCGCATGAAACCGTCGTAATCTTGTAGAAAACATTGTAAAGTAGCGAATAAAACGTTTTCTAACGATAGAAGTGCGAAGGTTCGGTTAGTTTGAGCTAGGTAGCGTCGTGAAACCACCAAAAACGATGTCATCTAACGAGATAGTGTTGTTTTATTGCGAGTACGAAACTGCGATAGGTGAAATATTGGGAAAGCACACAAAATGGCATGAACTAGCCAGATACTGCGTCTTGTGCCGTTACAAGTGCGAAACTGCTTTATTGTGATATTCTCGTTAAAGCGCATGCAAGTATCGTGAAACCTTAAAGAACGATGTCATTTAGCGAGATACAGCGTTCTGTACTGTAATAAGTTGGTGAGAAACTGTGAGGTCAAGCAAATATCGTAATTGTGAACGAAACAGTTTAATTGAGCGTATTTAGATACAAGTGCGAATGTTAGGTTAGGTTGAGATATCAACCGTCGTAAAACCGCATTAAACAATGTCACTTAGTGAGATGTGTTTTTCAACATTACAAGTCGGGAACTACGATATCTAAGGTGAAAGCGCATGAAACCATCGTAATCTTGTTGAAAACATTGTAAAGTTGCGAGTAAAACGTTTTCTAACGATAGAAGTGCGAAGGTTAGCTTGAGTTATGTTAGTTTAAGCTATGTAGCGTCGTGAGACCACCAAAAAGGACGTCATCTAACGAGATAGTGTTGTTTTCTTGCATGTACGAAACTGCAATAGGTGAAATGTTGTGAAAGTACACAAAACGGCTTGAACAAGCCAGATACTGCGTGTTGTACCGTTACAAGTGCGAAACTGCTATAATGTGATATTCTTGTTAAAGTGCATGCAAGCATCGTGAAACCTTTAAGAACGATGTCATTTAGCGAGATACAGCGTTCTGTACTGCAATAAGTTGGTGAAAAACTGTGAGGTTATGCAAATATCGTAAAATTGAACGAAACAGTGTAATAGAGCGTTTTTCAATACAAGTACGAATGTTAAGTTAGGTTAAGATATGAACCGTCGTAAAACCGCATTAAACAATGTCACTTAGTGAGATGCAGTGTTTTTCACCATTACAAGTCGGGAACAGCGATATCTAATGTGAAAGCGCTTGCAAACGTCGTTAGGTTAGGTTAGGTTAGGTTAGGTTAGGTTAGGTTAGGTTATGTTAGGTTAGGTTGGGTTAGGTTAGGTTAGGTTACGTTAGGTTAAGGTATGAACCGTCGTAAAACCGCAATAAACAATGTCACTTAGTGAGATGCAGTGTTTTTCACCTTTACAAGTTGGGAACTGCGATATCTAATGTGAAAGCGCTTGAAACCGTCGTAATGTTGTAGAAAGCAATGTAAAGTAGCGAGTAAAACGTTTTCTAACGATAGAAGTGCGAAGGTTATGTTAGGTTGAGTTATGTTAGTTTAAGCTAGGTAGCGTCGTGAAACCACCAAAAACGACGTCATCTAACGAGATAGTGTTGTTTTATTGCGAGTACGAAACTGCGATAGGTAAAATGTTGTGAAAGCACACAAAACGGCATGAACAAGCCAAATACTGCATGTTGTACCGTTACAAGTGCGAAACTGCTATGTTGTGACATTCTCGGTAAAGCGCATGCAAGTATCGTGAAACCTTAAAGAACGATGTCATTTAGCGAGATACAGCGTTGTGTACTGTAATAAGTTGGTGAAAAACTGTGAGGTTATGCAAATATCGTAATTGTGAATGAAACAGTGTAATAGAGCGTTTTTTAATATAAGTACGAATGTTAGGTTAGGTTGAGATATGAACCGTCGTAAAACCGCATTAAACAATGTCACTTAGTGAGATGCAGTGTTTTTCACCATTACAAGTCGGGAACAGCGATATCTAATGTGAAAGCGCTTGCAAACGTCGTTAGGTTAGGTTAGGTTAGGTTAGGTTAGGTTACGTTAGGTTAGGTTTGGTTAGGTTAGGTTAGGTTAGGTTATGTTAGGTTAGGTTGGGTTAGGTTAGGTTAGGTTACGTTAGGTTAAGGTATGAACCGTCGTAAAACCGCAATAAACAATGTCACTTAGTGAGATGCAGTGTTTTTCACCTTTACAAGTTGGGAACTGCGATATCTAATGTGAAAGCGCTTGAAACCGTCGTAATGTTGTAGAAAGCAATGTAAAGTAGCGAGTAAAACGTTTTCTAACGATAGAAGTGCGAAGGTTATGTTAGGTTGAGTTATGTTAGTTTAAGCTAGGTAGCGTCGTGAAACCACCAAAAACGACGTCATCTAACGAGATAGTGTTAATTTATTGCGAGTACGAAACTGCGATAGGTAAAATGTTGTGAAAGCACACAAAACGGCATGAACAAGCCAAATACTGCATGTTGTACCGTTACAAGTGCGAAACTGCTATGTTGTGACATTCTCGGTAAAGCGCATGCAAGTATCGTGAAACCTTAAAGAACGATGTCATTTAGCGAGATACAGCGTTGTGTACTGTAATAAGTTGGTGAGAAACTGTGAGGTCAAGCAAATATCGTAATTGTGAACGAAACAGTGTAATTGAGCGTCTTTAGATACAAGTGCGAATGTTAGGTTAGGTTGACAAATCAACCGTCGTAAAACCGCATTAAACAATGTCACTTAGTGAGATGTAGTGTTTTTCAACATTACAAGTCGGGAACTACGATATCTAATGTGAAAGCGCATGAAACCGTCGTAATCTTGTAGAAAACATTGTAAAGTGGCGAGTAAAACGTTTTCTAACGATAGAAGTGCGAAGGTTAGGTTAGGTTAGGTTAGGTTAGTTTAAGCTAGGTAGCGTCGTGAAACTACCAAAAACGACGTCATGTAACGAGATAGTGTTGTTTTATTGCATTAAACTGCGATAGGTGAAATGTTGTGAAAGCACACAAAACGGCATGAACAAGCCAAATACTGCGTGTTCTACCGTTACAAGTGCGAAACTGCTATATTGTGATATTCTCGTTAAAGCGCATGCAAGCATCGTGAAACCTTAAAGAACAATGTCATTTAGCGAGATACAGCGTTCTGTACTGCAATAAGTTGGTGAAAAACTGTGAGGTTATGCAAATATCGTAATTGTGAACGAAACAGTGTAATAGAGCGTTTTTCAATACAAGTACGAATGTTAGGTTAGGTTAAGATATGAACCGTCGTAAAACCGCATTAAACAATGTCACTTAGTGAGATGCAGTGTTTTTCACCATTACAAGTCGGGAACTGCGATATCTAATGTGAAAGCGCTTGCAAACGTCGTTAGGTTAGGTTAGGTTAGGTTAGGTTACGTTAGGTTAGGTTTGGTTAGGTTAGGTTAGGTTAGGTTAGGTTAGGTTAGGTTATGTTAGGTTAGGTTGGGTTAGGTTAGGTTAGGTTAGGTTAGGTTAAAATATGAACCGCGCTAAAACCGCATTAAACAATGTCACTTAGTGAGATGCAGTGTTTTTCACCTTTACAAGTGTAGAACTGCGATATCTAATGTGAAAGCGCTTGAAACCGTCGTAATGTTGTAGAAAGCATTGTAAAGTAGCGAGTAAAACGTTTTCTAACGATAGAAGTGCGAAGGTTATGTTAGGTTGAGTTATGTTAGTTTAAGCTAGGTAGCGTCGTGAAACTACCAAAAACGACGTCATTTAACGAGATAGTGTCGTTTTATTGCGAGTACGAAAATGCGATAGGTAAAATGTTGTGAAAGCACACAAAACGGCATGAACAAGCCAAATACTGCGTGTTGTACCGTTACAAGTGCGAAACTGCTATGTTGTGACATTCTCGGTAAAGCGCATGCAAGTATCGTGAAACCTTAAAGAACGATGTCCTTTAGCGAGATACAGCGTTCTGTACTGTAATAAGTTGGTGAGAAACTGTGAGGTCAAGCAAATATCGTAATTGTGAACGAAACAGTGTAATTGAGCGTCTTTAGATACAAGTGCGAATGTTAGGTTAGGTTGACATATCAACCGTCGTAAAACCGCATTAAACAATGTCAATTAGTGAGATGCAGTGTTTTTCACCATTAAATGTGGGGAACTGCGATATCTAATTTGAAAGCGCTTGCAACCGTCGTTAGGTTAGGTTAGGTTAGGTTAAGTTAGGTTAGGTTAGGTTTGGTTAGGTTAGGTTAGGTTTGCTTAGGTTAGTTTAGGTTGGGTTGGGTTGGGTTGGGTTAGGTTGGGTTAGGTTAGGTTAGGTTAGGTTAGGTTACGTTAGGTTAGGTTTGGTTAGGTTAGGTAAGGTTATGTAAGGTTAGGTTGGGTTAGGTTAGGTCAGGTTACGTTAGGTTAAGGTATGAACCGTCGTAAAACCGCAATAAACAATGTCACTTAGTGAGATGCAGTGTTTTTCACCTTTACAAGTTGGGAACTGCGATATCTAATGTGAAAGCGCTTGAAACCGTCGTAATGTTGTAGAAAGCAATGTAAAGTAGCGAGTAAAACGTTTTCTAACGATAGAAGTGCGAAGGTTATGTTAGGGGTAGTTATGTTAGTTTAAGCTAGGTAGCGTCGTGAAACCACCAAAAACGACGTCATCTAACGAGATAGTGTTGTTTTATTGCGAGTACGAAACTGTGATAGGTAAAATGTTGTGAAAGCACACAAAACGGCATGAACAAGCCAAATACTGCGTGTTGTACCGTTACAAGTGCGAAACTGCTATGTTGTGACATTCTCGGTAAAGCGCATGCAAGTATCGTGAAACCTTAAAGAACGATGTCCTTTAGCGAGATACAGCGTTCTGTACTGTAATAAGTTGGTGAGAAACTGTGAGGTCAAGCAAATATCGTAATTGTGAACGAAACAGTGTAATTGAGCGTCTTTAGATACAAGTGCGAATGTTAGGTTAGGTTCACATATCAACCGTCGTAAAACCGCATTAAACAATGTCACTTAGTGAGATGTAGTGTTTTTCAACATTACAAGTCGGGAACTACGATGTCTAATGTGAAAGCGCATGAAACCGTCGTAATCTTGTAGAAAACATTGTAAAGTTGCGAGTAAAACGTTTTCTAACGATAGAAGTGCGAAGGTTAGGTTAGGTTAGGTTAGTTTAAGCTAGGTAGCGTCGTGAAACTACCAAAAACGACGTCATTTAACGAGATAGTGTTGTTTTATTGCGAGTATTAAACTGCTATAGGTGAAATGTTGTGAAAGCACACAAAACGGCATGAACAAGCCAAATACTGCGTGTTCTACCGTTACAAGTGCGAAACTGCTATATTGTGATATTCTCGTTAAAGCGCATGCAAGCATCGTGAAACCTTGAAGAACAATGTCATTTAGCGAGATACAGCGTTTTGTACTGCAATAAGTTGGTGAAAAACTGTGAGGTTATGCAAATATCGTAATTGTGAACGAAACAGTGTAATAGAGCGTTTATCAGTACAAGTACGAATGTTAGGTTAGGTTAAGATATGAACCGTCGTAAAACCGCATTAAACAATGTCACTTAGTGAGATGCAGTGTTTTTCACAAGTCGGGAACTGCGATATCTAATGTGAAAGCGCTTGAAAACTCGTTAGGTTAGGTTAGGTTAGGTTACGTTAGGTTACGTTAGGTTAGGTTTGGTTAGGTTAGGTTAGGTTAGGTTATGTTAGGTTAGGTTGGGTTAGGTTAGGTTAGGTTACGTTAGGTTAATGTAAGAACCGTCGTAAAACCGCATTAAACAATGTCACTTAGTGAGATGCAGTGTTTTTCACCTTTACAAGTTGTGAACTGCGATATCTACAGTGAAAGCACTTGAAACCGTCGTTATGTTGTAGAAAGCAATGTAAAGTAGCGAGTAAAACGTTTTCTAACGATAGAAGTGTGAAGGTTATGTTAGGTTGAGTTATGTTAGTTTAAGCTAGGTAGCGTCGTGAAACCACCAAAAACGACGTCATCTAACGAGATAGTGTTGTTTTATTGCGAGTATGAAACTGCGATAGGTAAAATGTTGTGAAAGCACACAAAACGGCATGAACAAGCCAAATACTGCGTGTTGTACCGTTACAAGTGCGAAACTGCTATGTTGTGACATTCTCGGTAAAGCGCATGCAAGTATCGTGAAACCTTAAAGAACGATGTCATTTAGCGAGATACAGCGTTCTGTACTGTAATAAGTTGGTGAGAAACTGTGAGGTCAAGCAAATATCGTAATTGTGAACGAAACAGTGTAATTGAGCGTCTTTAGATACAAGTGCGAATGTTAGGTTAGGTTGACATATCAACCATCGTAAAACCGCATTTAACAATGTCACTTAGTGAGATGTAGTGTTTTCAACATTACAAGTCGGGAACTACGATATCTAATGTGAAAGCGCATGAAACCGTCGTAATCTTGTAGAAAACATTGTAAAGTTGCGAGTAAAACGTTTTCTAACGATAGAAGTGCGAAGGTTAGGTTAGGTTAGTTTAGGCTAGGTAGCGTCGTGAAACTACCAAAAACGACGTCATCTAAAGAGATGGTGTTGTTTTATTGCGAGTATTAAACTGCGATAGGTGAAATGTGAAAGCACACAAAACGGCATGAACAAGCCAAATACTGCGTGTTCTATCGTTACAAGTGCGAAACTGCTATATTGTGATATTCTCGTTAAAGCGCATGCAAGCATCGTGAAACCTTAAAGAACAATGTCATTTAGCGAGATACAGCGTTCTGTACTGCAATAAGTTGGTGAAAAACTGTGAGGTTATGCAAATATCGTAATTGTGAACGAAACAGTGTAATAGAGCGTTTTTCAATACAAGTACGAATGTTAGGTTAGGTTAAGTAATGAACCGTCGTAAAACCGCATTAAACAATGTCACTTAGTGAGATGCAGTGTTTTTCACCATTACAAGTCGGGAACTGCGATATCTAATGTGAAAGCGCTTGCAAACGTCGTTAGGTTAGTTTAGGTTAGGTTAGGTTAGGTTAGGTTACGTTAGGTTAGGTTTGGTTAGGTTAGGTTAGGTTAGGTTATGTTAGGTTGGGTTAGGTTAGGTTAGGTTACGTTAGGTTAAGGTATGAACCGTCGTAAAACCGCAATAAACAATGTCACTTAGTGAGATGCAGTGTTTTTCACCTTTACAAGTTGGGAACTGCGATATCTAATGTGAAAGCGCTTGAAACCGTCGTAATGTGCTAGAAAGCAATGTAAAGTAGCGAGTAAAACGTTTTCTAACGATAGAAGTGCGAAGGTTATGTTAGGTTGAGTTATGTTAGTTTAAGCTAGGTAGCGTCGTGAAACCACCAAAAACGACGTCATCTAACGAGATAGTGTTAATTTATTGCGAGTACGAAACTGCGATAGGTAAAATGTTGTGAAAGCACACAAAACGGCATGAACAAGCCAAATACTGCATGTTGTACCGTTACAAGTGCGAAACTGCTATGTTGTGACATTCTCGGTAAAGCGCATGCAAGTATCGTGAAACCTTAAAGAACGATGTCATTTAGCGAGATACAGCGTTGTGTACTGTAATAAGTTGGTGAAAAACTGTGAGGTTATGCAAATATCGTAATTGTGAACGAAACAGTGTAATAGAGCGTTTTTCAATATAAGTACGAATGTTAGGTTAGGTTAAGATATGAACCGTCGTAAAACCGCATTAAACAATGTCACTTAGTGAGATGCAGTGTTTTTCACCATTACAAGTCGGGAACAGCGATATCTAATGTGAAAGCGCTTGCAAACGTCGTTAGGTTAGGTTAGGTTAGGTTAGGTTAGGTTAGGTTACGTTAGGTTAGGTTTGGTTAGGTTAGGTTAGGTTAGGTTATGTTAGGTTAGGTTGGGTTAGGTTAGGTTAGGTTACGTTAGGTTAAGGTATGAACCGTCGTAAAACCGCAATAAACAATGTCACTTAGTGAGATGCAGTGTTTTTCACCTTTACAAGTTGGGAACTGCGATATCTAATGTGAAAGCGCTTGAAACCGTCGTAATGTTGTAGAAAGCAATGTAAAGTAGCGAGTAAAACGTTTTCTAACGATAGAAGTGCGAAGGTTATGTTAGGTTGAGTTATGTTAGTTGAAGCTAGGTAGCGTCGTGAAACCACCAAAAACGACGTCATCTAACGAGATAGTGTTAATTTATTGCGAGTACGAAACTGCGATAGGTAAAATGTTGTGAAAGCACACAAAACGGCATGAACAAGCCAAATACTGCATGTTGTACCGTTACAAGTGCGAAACTGCTATGTTGTGACATTCTCGGTAAAGCGCATGCAAGTATCGTGAAACCTTAAAGAACGATGTCATTTAGCGAGATACAGCGTTGTGTACTGTAATAAGTTGGTGAGAAACTGTGAGGTCAAGCAAATATCGTAATTGTGAACGAAACAGTGTAATTGAGCGTCTTTAGATACAAGTGCGAATGTTAGGTTAGGTTGACAAATCAACCGTCGTAAAACCGCATTAAACAATGTCACTTAGTGAGATGTAGTGTTTTTTAACATTACAAGTCGGGAACTACGATATCTAATGTGAAAGCGCATGAAACCGTCGTAATCTTGTAGAAAACATTGTAAAGTGGCGAGTAAAACGTTTTCTAACGATAGAAGTGCGAAGGTTAGGTTAGGTTAGGTTAGGTTAGTTTAAGCTAGGTAGCGTCGTGAAACTACCAAAAACGACGTCATGTAACGAGATAGTGTTGTTTTATTGCATTAAACTGCGATAGGTGAAATGTTGTGAAAGCACACAAAACGGAATGAACAAGCCAAATACTGCGTGTTCTACCGTTACAAGTGCGAAACTGCTATATTGTGATATTCTCGTTAAAGCGCATGCAAGCATCGTGAAACCTTAAAGAACAATGTCATTTAGCGAGATACAGCGTTCTGTACTGCAATAAGTTGGTGAAAAACTGTGAGGTTATGCAAATATCGTAATTGTGAACGAAACAGTGTAATAGAGCGTTTATCAGTACAAGTACGAATGTTAGGTTAGGTTAAGATATGAACCGTCGTAAAACCGCATTAAACAATGTCACTTAGTGAGATGCAGTGTTTTTCACAAGTCGGGAACTGCGATATCTAATGTGAAAGCGCTTGAAAACTCGTTAGGTTAGGTTAGGTTAGGTTACGTTAGGTTACGTTAGGTTAGGTTTGGTTAGGTTAGGTTAGGTTAGGTTATGTTAGGTTAGGTTGGGTTAGGTTAGGTTAGGTTACGTTAGGTTAATGTAAGAACCGTCGTAAAACCGCATTAAACAATGTCACTTAGTGAGATGCAGTGTTTTTCACCTTTACAAGTTGTGAACTGCGATATCTACAGTGAAAGCACTTGAAACCGTCGTTATGTTGTAGAAAGCAATGTAAAGTAGCGAGTAAAACGTTTTCTAACGATAGAAGTGTGAAGGTTATGTTAGGTTGAGTTATGTTAGTTTAAGCTAGGTAGCGTCGTGAAACCACCAAAAACGACGTCATCTAACGAGATAGTGTTGTTTTATTGCGAGTATGAAACTGCGATAGGTAAAATGTTGTGAAAGCACACAAAACGGCATGAACAAGCCAAATACTGCGTGTTGTACCGTTACAAGTGCGAAACTGCTATGTTGTGACATTCTCGGTAAAGCGCATGCAAGTATCGTGAAACCTTAAAGAACGATGTCATTTAGCGAGATACAGCGTTCTGTACTGTAATAAGTTGGTGAGAAACTGTGAGGTCAAGCAAATATCGTAATTGTGAACGAAACAGTGTAATTGAGCGTCTTTAGATACAAGTGCGAATGTTAGGTTAGGTTGACATATCAACCATCGTAAAACCGCATTTAACAATGTCACTTAGTGAGATGTAGTGTTTTCAACATTACAAGTCGGGAACTACGATATCTAATGTGAAAGCGCATGAAACCGTCGTAATCTTGTAGAAAACATTGTAAAGTTGCGAGTAAAACGTTTTCTAACGATAGAAGTGCGAAGGTTAGGTTAGGATAGTTTAGGCTAAGTAGCGTCGTGAAACTACCAAAAACGACGTCATCTAAAGAGATGGTGTTGTTTTATTGCGAGTATTAAACTGCGATAGGTGAAATGTGAAAGCACACAAAACGGCATGAACAAGCCAAATACTGCGTGTTCTATCGTTACAAGTGCGAAACTGCTATATTGTGATATTCTCGTTAAAGCGCATGCAAGCATCGTGAAACCTTAAAGAACAATGTCATTTAGCGAGATACAGCGTTCTGTACTGCAATAAGTTGGTGAAAAACTGTGAGGTTATGCAAATATCGTAATTGTGAACGAAACAGTGTAATAGAGCGTTTTTCAATACAAGTACGAATGTTAGGTTAGGTTAAGTAATGAACCGTCGTAAAACCGCATTAAACAATGTCACTTAGTGAGATGCAGTGTTTTTCACCATTACAAGTCGGGAACTGCGATATCTAATGTGAAAGCGCTTGCAAACGTCGTTAGGTTAGGTTAGGTTAGGTTAGGTTAGGTTAGGTTACGTTAGGTTAGGTTTGGTTAGGTTAGGTTAGGTTAGGTTATGTTAGGTTGGGTTAGGTTAGGTTAGGTTACGTTAGGTTAAGGTATGAACCGTCGTAAAACCGCAATAAACAATGTCACTTAGTGAGATGCAGTGTTTTTCACCTTTACAAGTTGGGAACTGCGATATCTAATGTGAAAGCGCTTGAAACCGTCGTAATGTGCTAGAAAGCAATGTAAAGTAGCGAGTAAAACGTTTTCTAACGATAGAAGTGCGAAGGTTATGTTAGGTTGAGTTATGTTAGTTTAAGCTAGGTAGCGTCGTGAAACCACCAAAAACGACGTCATCTAACGAGATAGTGTTAATTTATTGCGAGTACGAAACTGCGATAGGTAAAATGTTGTGAAAGCACACAAAACGGCATGAACAAGCCAAATACTGCATGTTGTACCGTTACAAGTGCGAAACTGCTATGTTGTGACATTCTCGGTAAAGCGCATGCAAGTATCGTGAAACCTTAAAGAACGATGTCATTTAGCGAGATACAGCGTTGTGTACTGTAATAAGTTGGTGAAAAACTGTGAGGTTATGCAAATATCGTAATTGTGAACGAAACAGTGTAATAGAGCGTTTTTCAATATAAGTACGAATGTTAGGTTAGGTTAAGATATGAACCGTCGTAAAACCGCATTAAACAATGTCACTTAGTGAGATGCAGTGTTTTTCACCATTACAAGTCGGGAACAGCGATATCTAATGTGAAAGCGCTTGCAAACGTCGTTAGGTTAGGTTAGGTTAGGTTAGGTTACGTTAGGTTAGGTTTGGTTAGGTTAGGTTAGGTTAGGTTATGTTAGGTTAGGTTGGGTTAGGTTAGGTTAGGTTACGTTAGGTTAAGGTATGAACCGTCGTAAAACCGCAATAAACAATGTCACTTAGTGAGATGCAGTGTTTTTCACCTTTACAAGTTGGGAACTGCGATATCTAATGTGAAAGCGCTTGAAACCGTCGTAATGTTGTAGAAAGCAATGTAAAGTAGCGAGTAAAACGTTTTCTAACGATAGAAGTGCGAAGGTTATGTTAGGTTGAGTTATGTTAGTTGAAGCTAGGTAGCGTCGTGAAACCACCAAAAACGACGTCATCTAACGAGATAGTGTTAATTTATTGCGAGTACGAAACTGCGATAGGTAAAATGTTGTGAAAGCACACAAAACGGCATGAACAAGCCAAATACTGCATGTTGTACCGTTACAAGTGCGAAACTGCTATGTTGTGACATTCTCGGTAAAGCGCATGCAAGTATCGTGAAACCTTAAAGAACGATGTCATTTAGCGAGATACAGCGTTGTGTACTGTAATAAGTTGGTGAGAAACTGTGAGGTCAAGCAAATATCGTAATTGTGAACGAAACAGTGTAATTGAGCGTCTTTAGATACAAGTGCGAATGTTAGGTTAGGTTGACAAATCAACCGTCGTAAAACCGCATTAAACAATGTCACTTAGTGAGATGTAGTGTTTTTTAACATTACAAGTCGGGAACTACGATATCTAATGTGAAAGCGCATGAAACCGTCGTAATCTTGTAGAAAACATTGTAAAGTGGCGAGTAAAACGTTTTCTAACGATAGAAGTGCGAAGGTTAGGTTAGGTTAGGTTAGGTTAGTTTAAGCTAGGTAGCGTCGTGAAACTACCAAAAACGACGTCATGTAACGAGATAGTGTTGTTTTATTGCATTAAACTGCGATAGGTGAAATGTTGTGAAAGCACACAAAACGGAATGAACAAGCCAAATACTGCGTGTTCTACCGTTACAAGTGCGAAACTGCTATATTGTGATATTCTCGTTAAAGCGCATGCAAGCATCGTGAAACCTTAAAGAACAATGTCATTTAGCGAGATACAGCGTTCTGTACTGCAATAAGTTGGTGAAAAACTGTGAGGTTATGCAAATATCGAATTGTGAACAAAACAGTGTAATAGAGCGTTTTTAGATACAAGTGCGAATGTTAGGTTAGGTTAAGTTATGAACCGTCGTAAAACCGCATTAAACAATGTCATTTAGTGAGATGCAGTGTTTTTCACCATTAAAAGTCGGGAACTGCGATATCTAATGTGAAAGCGCTTGCAACCGTCGTTAGGTTAGGTTAGGTTAGGTTAGGTTAGGTTTGGTTAGGTTAGGTTAGGTTAGGTTAGATTAGGTTAGGTTGGGTTGGGTTGGGTTAGGTTAGGTTGGGTTTGGTTAGGTTAGGTTAGGTTAGGTTACCTTAGGTTAGGTTAGGTTAGGTAAGGATAATTTGGTTAGGTTAGGTAAGGTTAGGTTAGGTTAGGTTAGGTTGGGTTGGGTGTTGTTGGGTTGGGTTGGGTTGGGTTAGGTTGGGTTAGGTTAGGTTGGGTTACGTTAGGTTAGGTTAGGTTAGGTTACGTTAGGTTAGGTCAGGTAAGGTTAGGTTACGTTAGAATAGGTTAGGTTAGGTTAGGTTACGTTAGGTTAGGTTAAGTTAGGTTAGGTTAGGTTTGGTTAGGTTACGTTAGGTTAGCTTAGGTTAGGTTAGGTTGGGTTGGGTTGGGTTGGGTTAGGTTGGGTTAGGTTAGGTTAGGTTAGGTTAGGTTGGGTTAGGTTAGTTTAGGTTAGGTTAGGTTAGGTTAGGTTGGGGTGGGTTGGGTTAGGTTAGGTTAGGTTAAGTAAGGTTAGGTTAGGTTAGGTTAGGTTACGTTAGGTTAAGGTATGAACCGTCGTAAAACCGCATTAAACAATGTCACTTAGTGAGATGCAGTGTTTTTCACCTTTACAAGTTGGGAACTGTGATATCTAATGTGAAAGCGCTTGAAACCGTCGTAATGTTGTAGAAAGCAATGTAAAGTAGCGAGTAAAACGTTTTCTAACGATAGAAGTGTGAAGGTCATGTTAGGTTGAGTTATGTTAGTTTAAGCTAGGTAGCGTCGTGAAACTACCAAAAACAACGTCATCTAACGAGATAGTGTTGTTTTATTGCGAGTACGAAACTGCGATAGGTGAAATGTTGTGAAAGCACACAAAACGGCATGAACAAGCCAAATACTGCGTGTTGTACCGTTACAAGTGCGAAACTGCTATGTTGTGATATTCTCGTTAAAGCGCATGCAAGCATCGTGAAACCTTAAAGAACGATGTCATTTAGCGAGATACAGCGTTCTGTACTGCAATAAGTTGGTGAAAAACTGTGAGGTTATGCAAATATCCTAATTGTGAACGAAACAGTGTAATTGAGCGTTTTTTAATACAAGTGCGAATGTTAGGTTAGGTTAAGTTATGAATTGTCGTAAAACCGCATTAAACAATGTCACTTAGTGAGATGCAGTGTTTTTCACCATTACAAGTCGGGAACTGCGATATCTAATGTGAAAGCGCTTCCAAACGTCGTTAGGTTAGGTTAGGTTAGGTTAGGTTAGGTTAGGTTAGGTTACGTTAGGTTAGGTTAGGTTAGGTTTGGTTAGGTTAGGTTAGGTTAGGTTAGGTTAGAGTATGTTAGGTAAGGTTTGGTTAGGTTAGGTTAGGTTAGGTTGGGTTAGGTAAGGTTAGGTTAGGTTAAGATATGAACCGCGCTAAAACCGCATTAAACAATGTCACTTAGTGAGATGCTGTGTTTTTCACCATTACAAGTCGGGAACTGCGATATCTAATGTGAAAGCGCATGAAACCGTCGTAATCTTGTAGAAAACATTGTAAAGTAGCGAATAAAACGTTTTCTAACAATAGAAGTGCGAAGGTTCGGTTAGTTTGAGCTAGGTAGCGTCGTGAAACCACCAAAAACGATGTCATCTAACGAGATAGTGTTGTTTTATTGCGAGTACGAAACTGCGATAGGTGAAATATTGGGAAAGCACACAAAATGGCATGAACTAGCCAGATACTGCGTCTTGTGCCGTTACAAGTGCGAAACTGCTTTATTGTGATATTCTCGTTAAAGCGCATGCAAGTATCGTGAAACCTTAAAGAACGATGTCATTTAGCGAGATACAGCGTTCTGTACTGTAATAAGTTGGTGAGAAACTGTGAGGTCAAGCAAATATCGTAATTGTGAACGAAACAGTGTAATTGAGCGTATTTAGATACAAGTGCGAATGTTAGGTTAGGTTGAGATATCAACCGTCGTAAAACCGCATTAAACAATGTCACTTAGTGAGATGTGTTTTTCAACAAGTCGGGAACTACGATATCTAATGTGAAAGCGCATGAAACCATCGTAATCTTGTAGAAAACATTGTAAAGTTGCGAGTAAAACGTTTTCTAACGATAGAAGTGCGAAGGTTAGCATGAGTTATGTTAGTTTAAGCTATGTAGCGTCGTGAGACCACCAAAAAGGACGTCATCTAACGAGATAGTGTTGTTTTCTTGCATGTACGAAACTGCAATAGGTGAAATGTTGTGAAAGTACACAAAACGGCTTGAACAAGCCAGATACTGCGTGTTGTACCGTTACAAGTGCGAAACTGCTATAATGTGATATTCTTGTTAAAGTGCATGCAAGCATCGTGAAACCTTTAAGAACGATGTCATTTAGCGAGATACAGCGTTCTGTACTGCAATAAGTTGGTGAAAAACTGTGAGGTTATGCAAATATCGTAAAATTGAACGAAACAGTGTAATAGAGCGTTTTTCAATACAAGTACGAATGTTAAGTTAGGTTAAGATATGAACCGTCGTAAAACCGCATTAAACAATGTCACTTAGTGAGATGCAGTGTTTTTCACCATTACAAGTCGGGAACAGCGATATCTAATGTGAAAGCGCTTGCAAACGTCGTTAGGTTAGGTTAGGTTAGGTTAGGTTAGGTTAGGTTACGTTAGGTTAGGTTAGGTTAGGTTAGGTTAGGTTATGTTAGGTTAGGTTGGGTTAGGTTAGGTTAGGTTACGTTAGGTTAAGGTACGAACCGTCGTAAAACCGCAATAAACAATGTCACTTAGTGAGATGCAGTGTTTTTCACATTTACAAGTTGGGAACTGCGATATCTAATGTGAAAGCGCTTGAAACCGTCGTAATGTTGTAGAAAGCAATGTAAAGTAGCGAGTAAAACGTTTTCTAACGATAGAAGTGCGAAGGTTATGTTAGGTTGAGTTATGTTAGTTTAAGCTAGGTAGCGTCGTGAAACCACCAAAAACGACGTCATCTAACGAGATAGTGTTGTTTTATTGCGAGTACGAAACTGCGATAGGTAAAATGTTGTGAAAGCACACAAAACGGCATGAACAAGCCAAATACTGCATGTTGTACCGTTACAAGTGCGAAACTGCTATGTTGTGACATTCTCGGTAAAGCGCATGCAAGTATCGTGAAACCTTAAAGAACGATGTCATTTAGCGAGATACAGCGTTGTGTACTGTAATAAGTTGGTGAAAAACTGTGAGGTTATGCAAATATCGTAATTGTGAACGAAACAGTGTAATAGAGCGTTTTTCAATATAAGTACGAATGTTAGGTTAGGTTAAGATATGAACCGTCGTAAAACCGCATTAAACAATGTCACTTAGTGAGATGCAGTGTTTTTCACCATTACAAGTCGGGAACAGCGATATCTAATGTGAAAGCGCTTGCAAACGTCGTTAGGTTAGGTTAGGTTAGGTTAGGTTAGGTTACGTTAGGTTAGGTTTGGTTAGGTTAGGTTAGGTTAGGTTATGTTAGGTTAGGTTGGGTTAGGTTAGGTTAGGTTACGTTAGGTTAAGGTATGAACCGTCGTAAAACCGCAATAAACAATGTCACTTAGTGAGATGCAGTGTTTTTCACCTTTACAAGTTGGGAACTGCGATATCTATTGTGAAAGCGCTTGAAACCGTCGTAATGTTGTAGAAAGCAATGTAAAGTAGCGAGTAAAACGTTTTCTAACGATAGAAGTGCGAAGGTTCGGTTAGTTTGAGCTAGGTAGCGTCGTGAAACCACCAAAAACGATGTCATCTAACGAGATAGTGTTGTTTTATTGCGAGTACGAAACTGCGATAGGTGAAATATTGGGAAAGCACACAAAATGGCATGAACTAGCCAGATACTGCGTCTTGTGCCGTTACAAGTGCGAAACTGCTTTATTGTGATATTCTCGTTAAAGCGCATGCAAGTATCGTGAAACCTTAAAGAACGATGTCATTTAGCGAGATACAGCGTTCTGTACTGCAATAAGTTGGTGAAAAACTGTGAGGTTATGCAAATATCGTAATTGTGAACAAAACAGTGTAATAGAGCGTTTTTAGATACAAGTGCGAATGTTAGGTTAGGTTAAGTTATGAACCGTCGTAAAACCGCATTAAACAATGTCAATTAGTGAGATGCAGTGTTTTTCACCATTAAAAGTCGGGAACTGCGATATCTAATGTGAAAGCGCTTGCAACCGTCGTTAGGTTAGGTTAGGTTAGGTTAGGTTAGGTTAGGTTAGGTTTGGTTAGGTTAGGTTAGGTTAGGTTAGATTAGGTTAGGTTGGGTTGGGTTAGGTTAGGTTAGGTTGGGTTTGGTTAGGTTAGGTTAGGTTAGGTTACGTTAGGTTAGGTTAGGTTAGGTAAGGATAATTTGGTTAGGTTAGGTTAGGTTGGGTTGGGTGTTGTTGGGTTGGGTTGGGTTGGGTTAGGTTGGGTAAGGTTAGGTTGGGTTACGTTAGGTTAGGTTAGGTTACGTTAGGTTAGGTCAGGTAAGGTTAGGTTACGTTAGAATAGGTTAGGTTAGGTTAGGTTACGTTAGGTTAGGTTAAGTTAGGTTAGGTTAGGTTTGGTTAGGTTACGTTAGGTTAGCTTAGGTTAGGTTAGGTTGGGTTGGGTTGGGTTGGGTTAGGTTGGGTTAGGTTAGGTTAGGTTAGGTTAGGTTGGGTTAGGTTAGTTTAGGTTAGGTTAGGTTAGGTTAGGTTGGGGTGGGTTGGGTTAGGTTAGGTTAGGTTAAGTAAGGTTAGGTTAGGTTAGGTTAGGTTACGTTAGGTTAAGGTATGAACCGTCGTAAAACCGCATTAAACAATGTCACTTAGTGAGATGCAGTGTTTTTCACCTTTACAAGTTGGGAACTGTGATATCTAATGTGAAAGCGCTTGAAACCGTCGTAATGTTGTAGAAAGCAATGTAAAGTAGCTAGTAAAACGTTTTCTAACGATAGAAGTGCGAAGGTCATGTTAGGTTGAGTTATGTTAGTTTAAGCTAGGTAGCGTCGTGAAACTACCAAAAACAACGTCATCTAACGAGATAGTGTTGTTTTATTGCGAGTACGAAACTGCGATAGGTGAAATGTTGTGAAAGCACACAAAACGGCATGAACAAGCCAAATACTGCGTGTTGTACCGTTACAAGTGCGAAACTGCTATGTTGTGATATTCTCGTTAAAGCGCATGCAAGCATCGTGAAACCTTAAAGAACGATGTCATTTAGCGAGATACAGCGTTCTGTACTGCAATAAGTTGGTGAAAAACTGGGAGGTTATGCAAACATCCTAATTGTGAACGAAACAGTGTAATTGAGCGTTTTTTAATACAAGTGCGAATGTTAGGTTAGGTTAAGATATGAATTGTCGTAAAACCGCATTAAACAATGTCACTTAGTGAGATGCAGTGTTTTTCACCATTACAAGTCGGGAACTGCGATATCTAATGTGAAAGCGCTTCCAAACGTCGTTAGGTTAGGTTAGGTTAGGTTAGGTTAGGTTAGGTTAGGTTAGGTTAGGTTAGGTTTGGTTAGGTTAGGTTAGGTTAGGTTAGAGTATGTTAGGTAAGGTTTGGTTAGGTTAGGTTAGGTTAGGTTGGGTTAGGTAAGGTTAGGTTAGGTTAAGATATGAACCGCGCTAAAACCGCATTAAACAATGTCACTTAGTGAGATGCTGTGTTTTTCACCATTACAAGTCGGGAACTGCGATATCTAATGTGAAAGCGCATGAAACCGTCGTAATCTTGTAGAAAACAATGTAAAGTAGCGAATAAAACGTTTTCTAACGATAGAAGTGCGAAGGTTCGGTTAGTTTGAGCTAGGTAGCGTCGTGAAACCACCAAAAACGATGTCATCTAACGAGATAGTGTTGTTTTATTGCGAGTACGAAACTGCGATAGGTGAAATGTTGTGAAAGCACACAAAACGGAATGAACAAGCCAAATACTGCGTGTTCTACCGTTACAAGTGCGAAACTGCTATATTCTGATATTCTCGTTAAAGCGCATGCAAGCATCGTGAAACCTTAAAGAACAATGTCATTTAGCGAGATACAGCGTTCTGTACTGCAATAAGTTGGTGAAAAACTGTGAGGTTATGCAAATATCGTAATTGTGAACAAAACAGTGTAATAGAGCGTTTTTAGATACAAGTGCGAATGTTAGGTTAGGTTAAGTTATGAACCGTCGTAAAACCGCATTAAACAATGTCACTTAGTGAGATGCAGTGTTTTTCACCATTAAAAGTCGGGAACTGCGATATCTAATGTGAAAGCGCTTGCAACCGTCGTTAGGTTAGGTTAGGTTAGGTTAGGTTAGGTTAGGTTTGGTTAGGTTAGGTTAGGTTAGGTTAGATTAGGTTAGGTTGGGTTGGGTTAGGTTAGGTTAGGTTGGGTTTGGTTAGGTTAGGTTAGGTTAGGTTACGTTAGGTTAGGTTAGGTTAGGTAAGGATAATTTGGTTAGGTTAGGTAAGGTTAGGTTAGGTTAGGTTAGGTTGGGTTGGGTGTTGTTGGGTTGGGTTGGGTTGGGTTAGGTTGGGTTAGGTTAGGTTGGGTTACGTTAGGTTAGGTTAGGTTACGTTAGGTTAGGTCAGGTAAGGTTAGGTTACGTTAGAATAGGTTAGGTTAGGTTAGGTTACGTTAGGTTAGGTTAAGTTAGGTTAGGTTAGGTTTGGTTAGGTTACGTTAGGTTAGCTTAGGTTAGGTTAGGTTGGGTTGGGTTGGGTTGGGTTAGGTTGGGTTAGGTTAGGTTAGGTTAGGTTAGGTTGGGTTAGGTTAGTTTAGGTTAGGTTAGGTTAGGTTAGGTTGGGGTGGGTTGGGTTAGGTTAGGTTAGGTTAAGTAACGTTAGGTTAGGTTAGGTTAGGTTACGTTAGGTTAAGGTATGAACCGTCGTAAAACCGCATTAAACAATGTCACTTAGTGAGATGCAGTGTTTTTCACCTTTACAAGTTGGGAACTGTGATATCTAATGTGAAAGCGCTTGAAACCGTCGTAATGTTGTAGAAAGCAATGTAAAGTAGCGAGTAAAACGTTTTCTAACGATAGAAGTGCGAAGGTCATGTTAGGTTGAGTTATGTTAGTTTAAGCTAGGTAGCGTCGTGAAACTACCAAAAACAACGTCATCTAACGAGATAGTGTTGTTTTATTGCGAGTACGAAACTGCGATAGGTGAAATGTGAAAGCACACAAAACGGCATGAACAAGCCAAAT
This sequence comes from Rhipicephalus microplus, assembly GCF_043290135.1. NCBI lineage: Eukaryota > Metazoa > Arthropoda > Arachnida > Ixodida > Ixodidae > Rhipicephalus > Rhipicephalus microplus. Next base: position 95,041 of record NW_027464886.1, read on the forward strand.
ACTGCGTGTTGTACCGTTACAAGTGCGAAACTGCTATGTTGTGATATTCTCGTTAGAGCGCATGCAAGCATCGTGAAACCTTAAAGAACGATGTCATTTAGCGAGATACAGCGTTCTGTATTGCAATAAGTTGGTGAAAAACTGTGAGGTTATGCAAATATCCTAATTGTGAACGAAACAGTGTAATTGAGCGTTTTTTAATACAAGTGCGAATGTTAGGTTAGGTTAAGATATGAATTGTCGTAAAACCGCATTAAACAATGTCACTTAGTGAGATGCAGTGTTTTTCACCATTACAAGTCGGGAACTGCGATATCTAATGTGAAAGCGCTTGCAAACGTCGTTAGGTTAGGTTAGGTTAGGTTAGGTTAGGTTACGTTAGGTTAGGTTTGGTTAGGTTAGGTTAGGTTAGGTTAGGTTAGGTTAGGTTAGGTTATGTTAGGTTAGGTTGGGTTAGGTTAGGTTAGGTTACGTTAGGTTAAGGTATGAACCGTCGTAAAACCGCAATAAACAATGTCACTTAGTGAGATGCAGTGTTTTTCACCTTTACAAGTTGGGAACTGCGATATCTAATGTGAAAGCGCTTGAAACCGTCGCAATGTTGTAGAAAGCAATGTAAAGTAGCGAGTAAAACGTTTTCTAACGATAGAAGTGCGAAGGTTATGTTAGGTTATGTTAGTTTAAGCTAGGTAGCGTCGTGAAACCACCAAAAACGACGTCATCTAACGAGATAGTGTTGTTTTATAGCGAGTATTAAACTGCGATAGGTGAAATGTTGTGAAAGCACACAAAACGGCATGAACAAGCCAAATACTGCGTGTTCTACCGTTACAAGTGCGAAACTGCTATATTGTGATATTCTCGTTAAAGCGCATGCAAGCATCGTGAAACCTTAAAGAAATATGTCATTTAGCGAGATACAACGTTCTGTACTGCAATAAGTTGGTGAAAAACTGTGAGGTTATGCAAATATCGTAATTGTGAACAAAACAGTGTAATAAAGCGTTTTTAGATACAAGTGCGAATGTTAGGTTAGGTCAAGATATGAACCGTCGTAAAACCGCATTAAACAATGTCAATTAGTGAGATGCAGTGTTTTTCACCATTAAAAGTCGGGAACTGCGATAACTAATGTGAAAGCGCTTGCAACCGTCGTTAGGTTAGGTTAGGTTAGGTTTTGTTAGGTTAGGTTAGGTTAGGTTAGATTAGGTTAGGTTGGGTTGAGTTGGGTTAGGTTAGGTTAGGTTAGGTTGGGTTAGGTTAGGTTAGGTTAGGTTAGGTTAGGTTAGGTTACGTTAGGTTAGGTTAGGTTAGGTTACGTTAGGTTAGGTTAGGTTAGGTAAGGATAATTTGGTTAGGTTAGGTAAGGTTAGGTTAGGTTAGGTTGGGTTGGGTGTTGTTGGGTTGGGTGTTGTTGGGTTGGATTGGGTTGGGTTAGGCTGGGTTAGGTTAGGTTAGGTTACGTTAGGTTAGGTTAGGTTAGGTTATGTTAGGTTAGGTTAGGTTACGTTAGGTAAGGTTAGGTTACGTTAGAATAGGTTAGGTTAGGTTAGGTTACGTTAGGTTAGGTTAAGTTAGGTTAGGTTAGGTTTGGTTAGGTTTGGTTAGGTTAGCTTAGGTTAGGTTAGGTTGGGTTGGGTTGGGTTGGGTTAGGTTAGGTTAGGTTAGGTTGGGTTAGGTTAGTTTAGGTTAGGTTAGGTTAGGTTAGGTTGGGTTGGGTTGGGTTAGGTTAGGTTAGGTTACGTTAGGTTAAGGTATGAACCGTCGTAAAACCGCAATTAACAATGTCACTTAGTGAGATGCAGTGTTTTTCACCTTTACAAGTTGGGAACTGTGATATCTAATGTGAAAGCGCTTGAAACCGTCGTAATGTTGTAGAAAGCAATGTAAAGTAGCGAGTAAAACGTTTTCTAACGATAGAAGTGCGAAGGTTATGTTAGGTTAGGTTAGTTTAAGCTAGGTAGCGTCGTGAAACTACCAAAAACGACGTCATCTAACGAGATAGTGTTGTTTTATAGCGAGTATTAAACTGCGATAGGTGAAATGTTGTGAAAGCACACAAAACGGCATGAACAAGCCAAATACTGCGTGTTCTACCGTTACAAGTGCGAAACTGCTATATTGTGATATTCTCGTTAAAGCGCATGCAAGCATCGTGAAACCTTAAAGAACGATGTCATTTAGCGAGATACAGCGTTCTGTACTGCAATAAGTTGGTGAAAAACTGTGAGGTTATGCAAATATCGTAATTGTGAACGAAACAGTGTAATAGAGCGTTTTTCAATACAAGTACGAATGTTAGGTTAGGTTAAGATATGAACCGTCGTAAAACCGCATTAAACAATGTCACTTAGTGAGATGCAGTGTTTTTCACCATTACAAGTCGGGAACTGCGATATCTAATGTGAAAGCGCTTGCAAACGTCGTTAGGTTAGGTTAGGTTAGGTTAGGTTAGGTTACGTTAGGTTAGGTTTGGTTAGGTTAGGTTAGGTTAGGTTATGTTAGGTTAGGTTGGGTTAGGTTAGGTTAGGTTACGTTAGGTTAAGGTATGAACCGTCGTAAAACCGCAATAAACAATGTCACTTAGTGAGATGCAGTGTTTTTCACCTTTACAAGTTGGGAACTGCGATATCTAATGTGAAAGCGCTTGAAACCGTCGTAATGTTGTAGAAAGCAATGTAAAGTAGCGAGTAAAACGTTTTCTAACGATAGAAGTGCGAAGGTTATGTTAGGTTGAGTTATGTTAGTTGAAGCTAGGTAGCGTCGTGAAACCACCAAAAACGACGTCATCTAACGAGATAGTGTTAATTTATTGCGAGTACGAAACTGCGATAGGTAAAATGTTGTGAAAGCACACAAAACGGCATGAACAAGCCAAATACTGCATGTTGTACCGTTACAAGTGCGAAACTGCTATGTTGTGACATTCTCGGTAAAGCGCATGCAAGTATCGTGAAACCTTAAAGAACGATGTCATTTAGCGAGATACAGCGTTGTGTACTGTAATAAGTTGGTGAGAAACTGTGAGGTCAAGCAAATATCGTAATTGTGAACGAAACAGTGTAATTGAGCGTCTTTAGATACAAGTGCGAATGTTAGGTTAGGTTGACAAATCAACCGTCGTAAAACCGCATTAAACAATGTCACTTAGTGAGATGTAGTGTTTTTTAACATTACAAGTCGGGAACTACGATATCTAATGTGAAAGCGCATGAAACCGTCGTAATCTTGTAGAAAACATTGTAAAGTGGCGAGTAAAACGTTTTCTAACGATAGAAGTGCGAAGGTTAGGTTAGGTTAGGTTAGGTTAGTTTAAGCTAGGTAGCGTCGTGAAACTACCAAAAACGACGTCATGTAACGAGATAGTGTTGTTTTATTGCATTAAACTGCGATAGGTGAAATGTTGTGAAAGCACACAAAACGGAATGAACAAGCCAAATACTGCGTGTTCTACCGTTACAAGTGCGAAACTGCTATATTGTGATATTCTCGTTAAAGCGCATGCAAGCATCGTGAAACCTTAAAGAACAATGTCATTTAGCGAGATACAGCGTTCTGTACTGCAATAAGTTGGTGAAAAACTGTGAGGTTATGCAAATATCGAATTGTGAACAAAACAGTGTAATAGAGCGTTTTTAGATACAAGTGCGAATGTTAGGTTAGGTTAAGTTATGAACCGTCGTAAAACCGCATTAAACAATGTCATTTAGTGAGATGCAGTGTTTTTCACCATTAAAAGTCGGGAACTGCGATATCTAATGTGAAAGCGCTTGCAACCGTCGTTAGGTTAGGTTAGGTTAGGTTAGGTTAGGTTTGGTTAGGTTAGGTTAGGTTAGGTTAGATTAGGTTAGGTTGGGTTGGGTTGGGTTAGGTTAGGTTGGGTTTGGTTAGGTTAGGTTAGGTTAGGTTACCTTAGGTTAGGTTAGGTTAGGTAAGGATAATTTGGTTAGGTTAGGTAAGGTTAGGTTAGGTTAGGTTAGGTTGGGTTGGGTGTTGTTGGGTTGGGTTGGGTTGGGTTAGGTTGGGTTAGGTTAGGTTGGGTTACGTTAGGTTAGGTTAGGTTAGGTTACGTTAGGTTAGGTCAGGTAAGGTTAGGTTACGTTAGAATAGGTTAGGTTAGGTTAGGTTACGTTAGGTTAGGTTAAGTTAGGTTAGGTTAGGTTTGGTTAGGTTACGTTAGGTTAGCTTAGGTTAGGTTAGGTTGGGTTGGGTTGGGTTGGGTTAGGTTGGGTTAGGTTAGGTTAGGTTAGGTTAGGTTGGGTTAGGTTAGTTTAGGTTAGGTTAGGTTAGGTTAGGTTGGGGTGGGTTGGGTTAGGTTAGGTTAGGTTAAGTAAGGTTAGGTTAGGTTAGGTTAGGTTACGTTAGGTTAAGGTATGAACCGTCGTAAAACCGCATTAAACAATGTCACTTAGTGAGATGCAGTGTTTTTCACCTTTACAAGTTGGGAACTGTGATATCTAATGTGAAAGCGCTTGAAACCGTCGTAATGTTGTAGAAAGCAATGTAAAGTAGCGAGTAAAACGTTTTCTAACGATAGAAGTGTGAAGGTCATGTTAGGTTGAGTTATGTTAGTTTAAGCTAGGTAGCGTCGTGAAACTACCAAAAACAACGTCATCTAACGAGATAGTGTTGTTTTATTGCGAGTACGAAACTGCGATAGGTGAAATGTTGTGAAAGCACACAAAACGGCATGAACAAGCCAAATACTGCGTGTTGTACCGTTACAAGTGCGAAACTGCTATGTTGTGATATTCTCGTTAAAGCGCATGCAAGCATCGTGAAACCTTAAAGAACGATGTCATTTAGCGAGATACAGCGTTCTGTACTGCAATAAGTTGGTGAAAAACTGTGAGGTTATGCAAATATCCTAATTGTGAACGAAACAGTGTAATTGAGCGTTTTTTAATACAAGTGCGAATGTTAGGTTAGGTTAAGTTATGAATTGTCGTAAAACCGCATTAAACAATGTCACTTAGTGAGATGCAGTGTTTTTCACCATTACAAGTCGGGAACTGCGATATCTAATGTGAAAGCGCTTCCAAACGTCGTTAGGTTAGGTTAGGTTAGGTTAGGTTAGGTTAGGTTAGGTTACGTTAGGTTAGGTTAGGTTAGGTTTGGTTAGGTTAGGTTAGGTTAGGTTAGGTTAGAGTATGTTAGGTAAGGTTTGGTTAGGTTAGGTTAGGTTAGGTTGGGTTAGGTAAGGTTAGGTTAGGTTAAGATATGAACCGCGCTAAAACCGCATTAAACAATGTCACTTAGTGAGATGCTGTGTTTTTCACCATTACAAGTCGGGAACTGCGATATCTAATGTGAAAGCGCATGAAACCGTCGTAATCTTGTAGAAAACATTGTAAAGTAGCGAATAAAACGTTTTCTAACAATAGAAGTGCGAAGGTTTGGTTAGTTTGAGCTAGGTAGCGTCGTGAAACCACCAAAAACGATGTCATCTAACGAGATAGTGTTGTTTTATTGCGAGTACGAAACTGCGATAGGTGAAATATTGGGAAAGCACACAAAATGGCATGAACTAGCCAGATACTGCGTCTTGTGCCGTTACAAGTGCGAAACTGCTTTATTGTGATATTCTCGTTAAAGCGCATGCAAGTATCGTGAAACCTTAAAGAACGATGTCATTTAGCGAGATACAGCGTTCTGTACTGTAATAAGTTGGTGAGAAACTGTGAGGTCAAGCAAATATCGTAATTGTGAACGAAACAGTGTAATTGAGCGTATTTAGATACAAGTGCGAATGTTAGGTTAGGTTGAGATATCAACCGTCGTAAAACCGCATTAAACAATGTCACTTAGTGAGATGTGTTTTTCAACAAGTCGGGAACTACGATATCTAATGTGAAAGCGCATGAAACCATCGTAATCTTGTAGAAAACATTGTAAAGTTGCGAGTAAAACGTTTTCTAACGATAGAAGTGCGAAGGTTAGCATGAGTTATGTTAGTTTAAGCTATGTAGCGTCGTGAGACCACCAAAAAGGACGTCATCTAACGAGATAGTGTTGTTTTCTTGCATGTACGAAACTGCAATAGGTGAAATGTTGTGAAAGTACACAAAACGGCTTGAACAAGCCAGATACTGCGTGTTGTACCGTTACAAGTGCGAAACTGCTATAATGTGATATTCTTGTTAAAGTGCATGCAAGCATCGTGAAACCTTTAAGAACGATGTCATTTAGCGAGATACAGCGTTCTGTACTGCAATAAGTTGGTGAAAAACTGTGAGGTTATGCAAATATCGTAAAATTGAACGAAACAGTGTAATAGAGCGTTTTTCAATACAAGTACGAATGTTAAGTTAGGTTAAGATATGAACCGTCGTAAAACCGCATTAAACAATGTCACTTAGTGAGATGCAGTGTTTTTCACCATTACAAGTCGGGAACAGCGATATCTAATGTGAAAGCGCTTGCAAACGTCGTTAGGTTAGGTTAGGTTAGGTTAGGTTAGGTTACGTTAGGTTAGGTTAGGTTAGGTTAGGTTAGGTTATGTTAGGTTAGGTTGGGTTAGGTTAGGTTAGGTTACGTTAGGTTAAGGTACGAACCGTCGTAAAACCGCAATAAACAATGTCACTTAGTGAGATGCAGTGTTTTTCACATTTACAAGTTGGGAACTGCGATATCTAATGTGAAAGCGCTTGAAACCGTCGTAATGTTGTAGAAAGCAATGTAAAGTAGCGAGTAAAACGTTTTCTAACGATAGAAGTGCGAAGGTTATGTTAGGTTGAGTTATGTTAGTTTAAGCTAGGTAGCGTCGTGAAACCACCAAAAACGACGTCATCTAACGAGATAGTGTTGTTTTATTGCGAGTACGAAACTGCGATAGGTAAAATGTTGTGAAAGCACACAAAACGGCATGAACAAGCCAAATACTGCATGTTGTACCGTTACAAGTGCGAAACTGCTATGTTGTGACATTCTCGGTAAAGCGCATGCAAGTATCGTGAAACCTTAAAGAACGATGTCATTTAGCGAGATACAGCGTTGTGTACTGTAATAAGTTGGTGAAAAACTGTGAGGTTATGCAAATATCGTAATTGTGAACGAAACAGTGTAATAGAGCGTTTTTCAATATAAGTACGAATGTTAGGTTAGGTTAAGATATGAACCGTCGTAAAACCGCATTAAACAATGTCACTTAGTGAGATGCAGTGTTTTTCACCATTACAAGTCGGGAACAGCGATATCTAATGTGAAAGCGCTTGCAAACGTCGTTAGGTTAGGTTAGGTTAGGTTAGGTTAGGTTACGTTAGGTTAGGTTTGGTTAGGTTAGGTTAGGTTAGGTTATGTTAGGTTAGGTTGGGTTAGGTTAGGTTAGGTTACGTTAGGTTAAGGTATGAACCGTCGTAAAACCGCAATAAACAATGTCACTTAGTGAGATGCAGTGTTTTTCACCTTTACAAGTTGGGAACTGCGATATCTATTGTGAAAGCGCTTGAAACCGTCGTAATGTTGTAGAAAGCAATGTAAAGTAGCGAGTAAAACGTTTTCTAACGATAGAAGTGCGAAGGTTCGGTTAGTTTGAGCTAGGTAGCGTCGTGAAACCACCAAAAACGATGTCATCTAACGAGATAGTGTTGTTTTATTGCGAGTACGAAACTGCGATAGGTGAAATATTGGGAAAGCACACAAAATGGCATGAACTAGCCAGATACTGCGTCTTGTGCCGTTACAAGTGCGAAACTGCTTTATTGTGATATTCTCGTTAAAGCGCATGCAAGTATCGTGAAACCTTAAAGAACGATGTCATTTAGCGAGATACAGCGTTCTGTACTGCAATAAGTTGGTGAAAAACTGTGAGGTTATGCAAATATCGTAATTGTGAACAAAACAGTGTAATAGAGCGTTTTTAGATACAAGTGCGAATGTTAGGTTAGGTTAAGTTATGAACCGTCGTAAAACCGCATTAAACAATGTCAATTAGTGAGATGCAGTGTTTTTCACCATTAAAAGTCGGGAACTGCGATATCTAATGTGAAAGCGCTTGCAACCGTCGTTAGGTTAGGTTAGGTTAGGTTAGGTTAGGTTAGGTTAGGTTTGGTTAGGTTAGGTTAGGTTAGGTTAGATTAGGTTAGGTTGGGTTGGGTTAGGTTAGGTTAGGTTGGGTTTGGTTAGGTTAGGTTAGGTTAGGTTACGTTAGGTTAGGTTAGGTTAGGTAAGGATAATTTGGTTAGGTTAGGTTAGGTTGGGTTGGGTGTTGTTGGGTTGGGTTGGGTTGGGTTAGGTTGGGTTAGGTTAGGTTGGGTTACGTTAGGTTAGGTTAGGTTACGTTAGGTTAGGTCAGGTAAGGTTAGGTTACGTTAGAATAGGTTAGGTTAGGTTAGGTTACGTTAGGTTAGGTTAAGTTAGGTTAGGTTAGGTTTGGTTAGGTTACGTTAGGTTAGCTTAGGTTAGGTTAGGTTGGGTTGGGTTGGGTTGGGTTAGGTTGGGTTAGGTTAGGTTAGGTTAGGTTAGGTTGGGTTAGGTTAGTTTAGGTTAGGTTAGGTTAGGTTAGGTTGGGGTGGGTTGGGTTAGGTTAGGTTAGGTTAAGTAAGGTTAGGTTAGGTTAGGTTAGGTTACGTTAGGTTAAGGTATGAACCGTCGTAAAACCGCATTAAACAATGTCACTTAGTGAGATGCAGTGTTTTTCACCTTTACAAGTTGGGAACTGTGATATCTAATGTGAAAGCGCTTGAAACCGTCGTAATGTTGTAGAAAGCAATGTAAAGTAGCTAGTAAAACGTTTTCTAACGATAGAAGTGCGAAGGTCATGTTAGGTTGAGGTATGTTAGTTTAAGCTAGGTAGCGTCGTGAAACTACCAAAAACAACGTCATCTAACGAGATAGTGTTGTTTTATTGCGAGTACGAAACTGCGATAGGTGAAATGTTGTGAAAGCACACAAAACGGCATGAACAAGCCAAATACTGCGTGTTGTACCGTTACAAGTGCGAAACTGCTATGTTGTGATATTCTCGTTAAAGCGCATGCAAGCATCGTGAAACCTTAAAGAACGATGTCATTTAGCGAGATACAGCGTTCTGTACTGCAATAAGTTGGTGAAAAACTGGGAGGTTATGCAAACATCCTAATTGTGAACGAAACAGTGTAATTGAGCGTTTTTTAATACAAGTGCGAATGTTAGGTTAGGTTAAGATATGAATTGTCGTAAAACCGCATTAAACAATGTCACTTAGTGAGATGCAGTGTTTTTCACCATTACAAGTCGGGAACTGCGATATCTAATGTGAAAGCGCTTCCAAACGTCGTTAGGTTAGGTTAGGTTAGGTTAGGTTAGGTTAGGTTAGGTTAGGTTAGGTTAGGTTTGGTTAGGTTAGGTTAGGTTAGGTTAGAGTATGTTAGGTAAGGTTTGGTTAGGTTAGGTTAGGTTAGGTTGGGTTAGGTAAGGTTAGGTTAGGTTAAGATATGAACCGCGCTAAAACCGCATTAAACAATGTCACTTAGTGAGATGCTGTGTTTTTCACCATTACAAGTCGGGAACTGCGATATCTAATGTGAAAGCGCATGAAACCGTCGTAATCTTGTAGAAAACAATGTAAAGTAGCGAATAAAACGTTTTCTAACGATAGAAGTGCGAAGGTTCGGTTAGTTTGAGCTAGGTAGCGTCGTGAAACCACCAAAAACGATGTCATCTAACGAGATAGTGTTGTTTTATTGCGAGTACGAAACTGCGATAGGTGAAATGTTGTGAAAGCACACAAAACGGAATGAACAAGCCAAATACTGCGTGTTCTACCGTTACAAGTGCGAAACTGCTATATTCTGATATTCTCGTTAAAGCGCATGCAAGCATCGTGAAACCTTAAAGAACAATGTCATTTAGCGAGATACAGCGTTCTGTACTGCAATAAGTTGGTGAAAAACTGTGAGGTTATGCAAATATCGTAATTGTGAACAAAACAGTGTAATAGAGCGTTTTTAGATACAAGTGCGAATGTTAGGTTAGGTTAAGTTATGAACCGCCGTAAAACCGCATTAAACAATGTCACTTAGTGAGATGCAGTGTTTTTCACCATTAAAAGTCGGGAACTGCGATATCTAATGTGAAAGCGCTTGCAACCGTCGTTAGGTTAGGTTAGGTTAGGTTAGGTTAGGTTAGGTTTGGTTAGGTTAGGTTAGGTTAGGTTAGATTAGGTTAGGTTGGGTTGGGTTAGGTTAGGTTAGGTTGGGTTTGGTTAGGTTAGGTTAGGTTAGGTTACGTTAGGTTAGGTTAGGTTAGGTAAGGATAATTTGGTTAGGTTAGGTAAGGTTAGGTTAGGTTAGGTTAGGTTGGGTTGGGTGTTGTTGGGTTGGGTTGGGTTGGGTTAGGTTGGGTTAGGTTAGGTTGGGTTACGTTAGGTTAGGTTAGGTTACGTTAGGTTAGGTCAGGTAAGGTTAGGTTACGTTAGAATAGGTTAGGTTAGGTTAGGTTACGTTAGGTTAGGTTAAGTTAGGTTAGGTTAGGTTTGGTTAGGTTACGTTAGGTTAGCTTAGGTTAGGTTATGTTGGGTTGGGTTGGGTTGGGTTAGGTTGGGTTAGGTTAGGTTAGGTTAGGTTAGGTTGGGTTAGGTTAGTTTAGGTTAGGTTAGGTTAGGTTAGGTTGGGGTGGGTTGGGTTAGGTTAGGTTAGGTTAAGTAACGTTAGGTTAGGTTAGGTTAGGTTACGTTAGGTTAAGGTATGAACCGTCGTAAAACCGCATTAAACAATGTCACTTAGTGAGATGCAGTGTTTTTCACCTTTACAAGTTGGGAACTGTGATATCTAATGTGAAAGCGCTTGAAACCGTCGTAATGTTGTAGAAAGCAATGTAAAGTAGCGAGTAAAACGTTTTCTAACGATAGAAGTGCGAAGGTCATGTTAGGTTGAGTTATGTTAGTTTAAGCTAGGTAGCGTCGTGAAACTACCAAAAACAACGTCATCTAACGAGATAGTGTTGTTTTATTGCGAGTACGAAACTGCGATAGGTGAAATGTTGTGAAAGCACACAAAACGGCATGAACAAGCCAAATACTGCGTGTTGTACCGTTACAAGTGCGAAACTGCTATGTTGTGATATTCTCGTTAGAGCGCATGCAAGCATCGTGAAACCTTAAAGAACGATGTCATTTAGCGAGATACAGCGTTCTGTATTGCAATAAGTTGGTGAAAAACTGTGAGGTTATGCAAATATCCTAATTGTGAACGAAACAGTGTAATTGAGCGTTTTTTAATACAAGTGCGAATGTTAGGTTAGGTTAAGATATGAATTGTCGTAAAACCGCATTAAACAATGTCACTTAGTGAGATGCAGTGTTTTTCACCATTACAAGTCGGGAACTGCGATATCTAATGTGAAAGCGCTTGCAAACGTCGTTAGGTTAGGTTAGGTTAGGTTAGGTTAGGTTACGTTAGGTTAGGTTTGGTTAGGTTAGGTTAGGTTAGGTTAGGTTAGGTTAGGTTAGGTTAGGTTATGTTAGGTTAGGTTGGGTTAGGTTAGGTTAGGTTACGTTAGGTTAAGGTATGAACCGTCGTAAAACCGCAATAAACAATGTCACTTAGTGAGATGCAGTGTTTTTCACCTTTACAAGTTGGGAACTGCGATATCTAATGTGAAAGCGCTTGAAACCGTCGTAATGTTGTAGAAAGCAATGTAAAGTAGCGAGTAAAACGTTTTCTAACGATAGAAGTGCGAAGGTTATGTTAGGTTATGTTAGTTTAAGCTAGGTAGCGTCGTGAAACCACCAAAAACGACGTCATCTAACGAGATAGTGTTGTTTTATTGCGAGTACGAAACTGCGATAGGTAAAATGTTGTGAAAGCACACAAAACGGCATGAACAAGCCAAATACTGCGTGTTGTACCGTTACAAGTGCGAAACTGCTATGTTTTGACATTCTCGGTAAAGCGCATGCAAGTATCGTGAAACCTTAAAGAACGATGTCATTTAGCGAGATACAGCGTTCTGTACTGTAATAAGTTGGTGAAAAACTGTGAGGTTATGCAAATATCGTAATTGTGAACGAAACAGTGTAATTGAGCGTCTTTAGATACAAGTGCGAATGTTAGGTTAGGTTGACATATCAACCGTCGTAAAACCGCATTAAACAATGTCACTTAGTGAGATGTAGTGTTTTTCAACATTACAAGTCGGGAACTACGATATCTAATGTGAAAGCGCATGAAACCGTCGTAATCTTGTAGAAAACATTGTAAAGTTGCGAGTAAAACGTTTTCTAACGATAGAAGTGCGAAGGTTAGGTTAGGTTAGGTTAGTTTAAGCTAGGTAGCGTCGTGAAACTACCAAAAACGACGTCATCTAACGAGATAGTGTTGTTTTATAGCGAGTATTAAACTGCGATAGGTGAAATGTTGTGAAAGCACACAAAACGGCATGAACAAGCCAAATACTGCGTGTTCTACCGTTACAAGTGCGAAACTGCTATATTGTGATATTCTCGTTAAAGCGCATGCAAGCATCGTGAAACCTTAAAGAAATATGTCATTTAGCGAGATACAACGTTCTGTACTGCAATAAGTTGGTGAAAAACTGTGAGGTTATGCAAATATCGTAATTGTGAACAAAACAGTGTAATAAAGCGTTTTTAGATACAAGTGCGAATGTTAGGTTAGGTCAAGATATGAACCGTCGTAAAACCGCATTAAACAATGTCAATTAGTGAGATGCAGTGTTTTTCACCATTAAAAGTCGGGAACTGCGATAACTAATGTGAAAGCGCTTGCAACCGTCGTTAGGTTAGGTTAGGTTAGGTTTTGTTAGGTTAGGTTAGGTTAGGTTAGATTAGGTTAGGTTGGGTTGAGTTGGGTTAGGTTAGGTTAGGTTAGGTTGGGTTAGGTTAGGTTAGGTTAGGTTAGGTTAGGTTACGTTAGGTTAGGTTAGGTTAGGTTAGGTTACGTTAGGTTAGGTTAGGTTAGGTAAGGATAATTTGGTTAGGTTAGGTAAGGTTAGGTTAGGTTAGGTTGGGTTGGGTGTTGTTGGGTTGGGTGTTGTTGGGTTGGATTGGGTTGGGTTAGGCTGGGTTAGGTTAGGTTAGGTTACGTTAGGTTAGGTTAGGTTAGGTTATGTTAGGTTAGGTTAGGTTACGTTAGGTAAGGTTAGGTTACGTTAGAATAGGTTAGGTTAGGTTAGGTTACGTTAGGTTAGGTTAAGTTAGGTTAGGTTAGGTTTGGTTAGGTTTGGTTAGGTTAGCTTAGGTTAGGTTAGGTTGGGTTGGGTTGGGTTGGGTTAGGTTAGGTTAGGTTAGGTTAGGTTGGGTTAGGTTAGTTTAGGTTAGGTTAGGTTAGGTTAGGTTGGGTTGGGTTGGGTTAGGTTAGGTTAGGTTACGTTAGGTTAAGGTATGAACCGTCGTAAAACCGCAATTAACAATGTCACTTAGTGAGATGCAGTGTTTTTCACCTTTACAAGTTGGGAACTGTGATATCTAATGTGAAAGCGCTTGAAACCGTCGTAATGTTGTAGAAAGCAATGTAAAGTAGCGAGTAAAACGTTTTCTAACGATAGAAGTGCGAAGGTTATGTTAGGTTAGGTTAGTTTAAGCTAGGTAGCGTCGTGAAACTACCAAAAACGACGTCATCTAACGAGATAGTGTTGTTTTATAGCGAGTATTAAACTGCGATAGGTGAAATGTTGTGAAAGCACACAAAACGGCATGAACAAGCCAAATACTGCGTGTTCTACCGTTACAAGTGCGAAACTGCTATATTGTGATATTCTCGTTAAAGCGCATGCAAGCATCGTGAAACCTTAAAGAACGATGTCATTTAGCGAGATACAGCGTTCTGTACTGCAATAAGTTGGTGAAAAACTGTGAGGTTATGCAAATATCGTAATTGTGAACGAAACAGTGTAATAGAGCGTTTTTCAATACAAGTACGAATGTTAGGTTAGGTTAAGATATGAACCGTCGTAAAACCGCATTAAACAATGTCACTTAGTGAGATGCAGTGTTTTTCACCATTACAAGTCGGGAACTGCGATATCTAATGTGAAAGCGCTTGCAAACGTCGTTAGGTTAGGTTAGGTTAGGTTAGGTTAGGTTAGGTTTGGTTTGGTTAGGTTAGGTTAGGTTATGTTAGGTTAGGTTGGGTTAGGTTAGGTAAGGTTACGTTAGGTTAAGGTATGAACCGTCGTAAAACCGCATTAAACAATGTCACTTAGTGAGATGCAGTGTTTTTCACCTTTACAAGTTGGGAACTGCGATATCTAATGTGAAAGCGCTTGAAACCGTCGTAATGTTGTAGAAAGCAATGTAAAGTAGCGAGTAAAACGTTTTCTAACGATAGAAGTGCGAAGGTTATGTTAGGTTGAGTTATGTTAGTTTAAGCTACGTAGCGTCGTGAAACCACCAAAAACGACGTCATCTAACGAGATAGTGTTGTTTTATTGCGAGTATTAAACTGCGATAGGTGAAATGTTGTGAAAGCACACAAAACGGCATGAACAAGCCAAATACTGCGTGTTCTACCGTTACAAGTGCGAAACTGCTATATTGTGATATTCTCGGTAAAGCGCATGCAAGTATCGTGAAACCTTAAAGAACGATGTCATTTAGCGAGATACAGCGTTCTGTACTGTAATAAGTTGGTGAGAAACTGTGAGGTCAAGCAAATACCGTAATTGTGAACGAAACAGTGTAATTGAGCGTCTTTAGATACAAGTGCGAATGTTAGGTTAGGTTGATATATCAACCATCGTAAAACCGCATTAAACAATGTCACTTAGTGAGATGTAGTGTTTTTCAACATTACAAGTCGGGAACTACGATATCTAATGTGAAAGCGCATGAAACCGTCGTAATCTTGTAGAAAACATTGTAAAGTTGCGAGTAAAACGTTTTCTAACGATAGAAGTGCGAAGGTTAGGTTAGGTTAGGTTAGTTTAAGCTAGGTAGCGTCGTGAAACTACCAAAAACGACGTCATCTAACGAGATAGTGTTGTTTTATAGCGAGTATTAAACTGCGATAGGTGAAATGTTG
>NW_027464886.1:112500-115000 GCF_043290135.1 Rhipicephalus microplus
AAAGTAGCGAGTAAAACGTTTTCTAACGATAGAAGTGCGAAGGTTATGTTAGGTTGAGTTATGTTAGTTTAAGCTACGTAGCGTCGTGAAACCACCAAAAACGACGTCATCTAACGAGATAGTGTTGTTTTATAGCGAGTATTAAACTGCGATAGGTGAAATGTTGTGAAAGCACACAAAACGGCATGAACAAGCCAAATACTGCGTGTTCTACCGTTACAAGTGCGAAACTGCTATATTGTGATATTCTCGTTAAAGCGCATGCAAGCATCGTGACACCTTAAAGAACAATGTCATTTAGCGAGATACAGCGTTCTGTACTGCAATAAGTTGGTGAAAAACTGTGAGGTTATGCAAATATCGTAATTGTGAACAAAACAGTGTAATTGAGCGTCTTTAGATACAAGTGCGAATGTTAGGTTAGGTTGATATATCAACCGTCGTAAAACCGCATTAAACAATGTCACTTAGTGAGATGTAGTGTTTTTCAACAAGTCGGGAACTACGATATCTAATGTGAAAGCGCATGAAACCGTCGTAATCTTGTAGAAAACATTGTAAAGTTGCGAGTAAAACGTTTTCTAACGATAGAAGTGCGAAGGTTAGGTTAGGTTAGGTTAGTTTAAGCTAGGTAGCGTCGTGAAACTACCAAAAACGACGTCATCTAACGAGATAGTGTTGTTTTATAGCGAGTATTAAACTGCGATAGGTGAAATGTTGTGAAAGCACACAAAACGGCATGAACAAGCCAAATACTGCGTGTTCTACCGTTACAAGTGCGAAACTGCTATATTGTGATATTCTCGTTAAAGCGCATGCAAGCATCGTGAAACCTTAAAGAACAATGTCATTTAGCGAGATACAGCGTTCTGTACTGCAATAAGTTGATGAAAAACTGTGAGGTTATGCAAATATCGTAATTGTGAACAAAACAGTGTAATAGAGCGTTTTTAGATACAAGTGCGAATGTTAGGTTAGGTTAAGATATGAACCGTCGTAAAACCGCATTAAACAATGTCAATTAGTGAGATGCAGTGTTTTTCACCATTAAAAGTGGGGAACTGCGATATCTAATGTGAAAGCGCTTGCAACCGTCGTTAGGTTAGGTTAGGTTAGGTTAGGTTAGGTTAGGTTTGGTTAGGTTAGGTTAGGTTAGGTTAGGTTAGATTAGGTTAGGTTGGGTTGAGTTGGGTTAGGTTAGGTTAGGTTAGGTTAGGTTAGGTTAGGTTAGGTTAGGTTACGTTAGGTTAGGTTAGGTTAGGTTACGTTAGGTTAGGTTAGGTTAGGTAAGGATAATTTGGTTAGGTTAGGTAAGGTTAGGTTAGGTTAGGTTAGGTTGGGTTGGGTGTTGTTGGGTTGGGTTGGGTTGGGTTAGGTTGGGTTAGGTTAGGTTAGGTTACGTTAGGTTAGGTTAGGTTACGTTAGGTTATGTTAGGTTAGGTTAGGTTACGTTAGGTTAGGTTAGGTCAGGTAAGGTTAGGTTACGTTAGAATAGGTTAGGTTAGGTTAGGTTACGTTAGGTTAGGTTAAGTTAGGTTAGGTTAGGTTTGGTTAGGTTAGGTTAGGTTAGCTTTGGTTAGGTTAGGTTGGGTTGGGTTGGGTTAGGTTGGGTTAGGTTAGGTTAGGTTAGTTTAGGTTGGGTTAGGTTAGTTTATGTTAGGTTAGGTTAGGTTAGGTTGGGTTGGGTTGGTTAGGTTAGGTTAGGTTAGGTTAGGTAAGGTTAGGTTAGGTTAGGTTAGGTTACGTTAGGTTAAGGTATGAACCGTCGTAAAACCGCATTAAACAATGTCACTTAGTGAGATGCAGTGTTTTTCACCTTTACAAGTTGGGAACTGTGATATCTAATGTGAAAGCGCTTGAAACCGTCGTAATGTTGTAGAAAGCAATGTAAAGTAGCGAGTAAAACGTTTTCTAACGATAGAAGTGCGAAGGTTATGTTAGGTTGAGTTATGTTAGTTTAAGCTAGGTAGCGTCGTGAAACTACCAAAAACAACGTCATCTAACGAGATAGTGTTGTTTTATTGCGAGTACGAAACTGCGATAGGTGAAATGTTGTGAAAGCACACAAAACGCAATGAACAAGCCAAATACTGCGTGTTGTACCGTTACAAGTGCGAAACTGCTATGTTGTGATATTCTCGTTGAAGCGCATGCAAGCATCGTGAAATCTTAAAGAACGATGTCATTTAGCGAGATACAGCGTTCTGTACTGCAATAAGTTGGTGAAAAACTGTGAGGTTATGCAAATATCCTAATTGTGAACGAAACAGTGTAATAGAGCGTTTTTAATACAAGTGCGAATGTTAGGTTAGGTTAAGATATGAACCGTCGTGAAACCGCATTAAACAATGTCACTTAGTGAGATGCAGTGTTTTTCACCATTACAAGTCGGGAACTGCGATATCTAATGTGAAAGCGCTTGAAAACGTCGTTAGGTTAGGTTAGGTTAGGTTAGGTTTGGTTAGGTTAGGTTAGGTCAGGTTAGGGTATGTTAGGTAAG
>NW_027464886.1:120000-135000 GCF_043290135.1 Rhipicephalus microplus
GTGTTTTTTTTTTTTTTTTTTTTTTTTTTTTTAGGTCACCAGGGAGCGCTGTTCCGAGGGTTAAAAAGAGTCAATGTTTTTCGATTAATAAATCAGTTGTTAGATTGCGCCAGTTTGTATTCCTTTCTTTGTCCTTGTTCGCCTGCGCATACATTTTCAGGAAGGATAGGTTACGTTAGGTTAGGTTAAGTTAGGTTAGGTTAGGTTTGGTTAGGTTAGCTTAGGTTAGGTTAGGTTGGGTTGGGTTGGGTTGGGTTAGGTTAGGTTAGGTTAGGTTGGGTTAGGTTAGTTTAGGTTAGGTTAGGTTAGGTTAGGTTGGGTTGGGTTGGGTTAGGTTAGGTTAGGTTAGGTTAGGTAAGGTTAGGTTAGGTTAGGTTAGGTTAGGTTAGGTTACGTTAGGTTAGGTTTGGTTAGGTTAGGTTAGGTTAGGTTATGTTAGGTTAGGTTGGGTTAGGTTAGGTTAGGTTACGTTAGGTTAAGGTATGAACCGTCGTAAAACCGCATTAAACAATGTCACTTAGTGAGATGCAGTGTTTTTCACCTTTACAAGTTGGGAACTGCGATATCTAATGTGAAAGCGCTTGAAACCGTCGTAATGTTGTAGAAAGCAATGTAAAGTAGCGAGTAAAACGTTTTCTAACGATAGAAGTGCGAAGGTTATGTTAGGTTGAGTTATGTTAGTTTAAGCTACGTAGCGTCGTGAAACCACCAAAAACGACGTCATCTAACGAGATAGTGTTGTTTTATTGCGAGTATTAAACTGCGATAGGTGAAATGTTGTGAAAGCACACAAAACGGCATGAACAAGCCAAATACTGCGTGTTCTACCGTTACAAGTGCGAAACTGCTATATTGTGATATTCTCGGTAAAGCGCATGCAAGTATCGCGAAACCTTAAAGAACGATGTCATTTAGCGAGATACAGCGTTCTGTACTGTAATAAGTTGGTGAGAAACTGTGAGGTCAAGCAAATATCGTAATTGTGAACGAAACAGTGTAATTGAGCGTCTTTAGATACAAGTGCGAATGTTAGGTTAGGTTGATATATCAACCGTCGTAAAACCGCATTAAACAATGTCACTTAGTGAGATGTAGTGTTTTTCAACATTACAAGTAGGGAACTACGATATCTAATGTGAAAGCGCATGAAACCGTCGTAATCTTGTAGAAAACATTGTAAAGTTGCGAGTAAAACGTTTTCTAACGATAGAAGTGCGAAGGTTAGGTTAGGTTAGGTTAGTTTAAGCTAGGTAGCGTCGTGAAACTACCAAAAACGACGTCATCTAACGAGATAGTGTTGTTTTATAGCGAGTATTAAACTGCGATAGGTGAAATGTTGTGAAAGCACACAAAACGGCATGAACAAGCCAAATACTGCGTGTTCTACCGTTACAAGTGCGAAACTGCTATATTGTGATATTCTCGTTAAAGCGCATGCAAGCATCGTGAAACCTTAAAGAACAATGTCATTTAGCGAGATACAGCGTTCTGTACTGCAATAAGTTGGTGAAAAACTGTGAGGTTATGCAAATATCGTAATTGTGAACAAAACAGTGTAATAGAGCGTTTTTAGATACAAGTGCGAATGTTAGGTTAGGTTAAGATATGAACCGTCGTAAAACCGCATTAAACAATGTCAATTAGTGAGATGCAGTGTTTTTCACCATTAAAAGTGGGGAACTGCGATATCTAATGTGAAAGCGCTTGCAACCGTCGTTAGGTTAGGTTAGGTTAGGTTAGGTTAGGTTAGGTTTGGTTAGGTTAGGTTAGGTTAGGTTAGGTTAGATTAGGTTAGGTTGGGTTGAGTTGGGTTAGGTTAGGTTAGGTTAGGTTAGGTTGGGTTGGGTTAGGTTAGGTTAGGTTAGGTTAGGTTACGTTAGGTTAGGTTAGGTTAGGTTAGGTTACGTTAGGTTAGGTTAGGTTAGGTAAGGATAATTTGGTTAGGTTAGGTTAGGTTAGGTTGGGTTGGGTGTTGTTGGGTTGGGTTGGGTTGGGTTAGGTTGGGTTCGGTTAGGTTAGGTTACGTTAGGTTAGGTTAGGTTACGTTAGGTTATGTTAGGTTAGGTTAGGTTACGTTAGGTTAGGTTAGGTCAGGTTAGGTTAGGTTACGTTAGAATAGGTTAGGTTAGGTTAGGTTACGTTAGGTTAGGTTAAGTTAGGTTAGGTTAGGTTTGGTTAGGTTAGGTTAGGTTAGCTTTGGTTAGGTTAGGTTGGGTTGGGTTGGGTTAGGTTGGGTTAGGTTAGGTTAGGTTAGGTTAGGTTAGGTTGGGTTAGGTTAGTTTAGGTTAGGTTAGGTTAGGTTAGGTTGGGTTGGGTTGGTTAGGTTAGGTTAGGTTAGGTTAGGTAAGGTTAGGTTAGGTTAGGTTAGGTTACGTTAGGTTAAGGTATGAACCGTCGTAAAACCGCATTAAACAATGTCACTTAGCGAGATGCAGTGTTTTTCACCTTTACAAGTTGGGAACTGTGATATCTAATGGGAAAGCGCTTGAAACCGTCGTAATGTTGTAGAAAGCAATGTAAAGTAGCGAGTAAAACGTTTTCTAACGATAGAAGTGCGAAGGTTATGTTAGGTTGAGTTATGTTAGTTTAAGCTAGGTAGCGTCGTGAAACTACCAAAAACAACGTCATCTAACGAGATAGTGTTGTTTTATTGCGAGTACGAAACTGCGATAGGTAAAATGTTGTGAAAGCACACAAAACGGCATGAACAAGCCAAATACTGCGTGTTGTACCGTTACAAGTGCGAAACTGCTATGTTGTGACATTCTCGGTAAAGCGCATGCAAGTATCGTGAAACCTAAAAGAACGATGTCATTTAGCGAGATACAGCGTTCTGTACTGTAATAAGTTGGTGAGAAACTGTGAGGTCAAGCAAATATCGTAATTGTGAACGAAACAGTGTAATTGAGCGTATTTAGATACAAGTACGAATGTTAGGTTATGTTGAGATATCAACCGTCGTAAAACCGCATTAAACAATGTCACTTAGTGAGATGTAGTGTTTTTCAACATTACAAGTCGGGAACTACGATATCTAATGTGAAAGCGCATGAAACCGTCGTAATCTTGTAGAAAACATTGTAAAGTTGCGAGTAAAACGTTTTCTAACGATAGAAGTGCGAAGGTTAGCTTGAGTTATGTTAGTTTAAGCTATGTAGCGTCGTGAGACCACCAAAAAGGACGTCATCTAACGAGATAGTGTTGTTTTATTGCATGTACGTAACTGCAATAGGTGAAATGTTGTGAAAGTACACAAAACGGCTTGAACAAGCCAGATACTGCGTGTTGTACCGTTACAAGTGCGAAACTGCTATAATGTGATATTCTTGTTAAAGCGCATGCAAGCATCGTGAAACCTTAAAGAACGATGTCCTTTAGCGAGATACAGCGTTCTGTACTGCAATAAGTTGGTGAAAAACTGTGAGGTTATGCAAATATCCTAATTGTGAACGAAACAGTGTAATAAAGCGTTTTTCAATACAAGTACGAATGTTAGGTTAGGTTAAGATATGAACCGTCGTAAAACCGCATTAAACAATGTCACTTAGTGAGATGCAGTGTTTTTCACCATTACAAGTCGGGAACTGCGATATCTAATGTGAAAGCGCTTGCAAACGTCGTTAGGTTAGGTTAGGTTAGGTTAGGTTAGGTTACGTTAGGTTAGGTTTGGTTAGGTTAGGTTAGGTTAGGTTAGGTTGGGTTAGGTTAGGTTAGGTTAGGTTAAGATATGAACCGCGCTAAAACCGCATTAAACAATGTCACTTAGTGAGATGCAGTGTTTTTCACCTTTACAAGTTGGGAACTGCGATATCTAATGTGAAAGCGCTTGAAACCGTCAAAATGTTGTAGAAAGCAATGTAAAGTAGCGAGTAAAACGTTTTCTCACGATAGAAGTGCGAAGGTTATGTTAGGTTGAGTTATGTTAGTTTAAGCTAGGTAGCGTCGTGAAACCACCAAAAACGACGTCATCTAACGAGATAGTGTTGTTTTATTGCGAGTACGAAACTGCGATAGGTAAAATGTTGTGAAAGCACACAAAACGGCATGAACAAGCCAAATACTGCGTGTTGTACCGTTACAAGTGCGAAACTGCTATGTTGTGACATTCTCGGTAAAGCGCATGCAAGTATCGTGAAACCTTAAAGAACGATGTCATTTAGCGAGATACAGCGTTCTGTACTGTAATAAGTTGGTGAGAAACTGTGAGGTCAAGCAAATATCGTAATTGTGAACGAAACAGTGTAATTGAGCGTCTTTAGATACAAGTGCGAATGTTAGGTTAGGTTGACATATCAACCATCGTAAAACCGCATTAAACAATGTCACTTAGTGAGATGTAGTGTTTTTCAACATTACAAGTCGGGAACTACGATATCTAATGTGAAAGCGCATGAAACCATCGTAATCTTGTATAAAACATTGTAAAGTTGCGAGTAAAACGTTTTCTAACGATAGAAGTGCGAAGGTTAGGTTAGGTTAGGTTAGTTTAGGCTAGGTAGCGTCGTGAAACTACCAAAAACGACGTCATCTAAAGAGATAGTGTTGTTTTATTGCGAGTATTAAACTGCGATAGGTGAAATGTTGTGAAAGCACACAAAACGGCATGAACAAGCCAAATACTGCGTGTTCTACCGTTACAAGTGCGAAACTGCTATATTGTGATATTCTCGTTAAAGCGCATGCAAGCATCGTGAAACCTTAAAGAACAATGTCATTTAGCGAGATACAGCGTTCTGTACTGCAATAAGTTGGTGAAAAACTGTGAGGTTATGCAAATATTGTAATTGTGAACGAAACAGTGTAATAGAGCGTTTTTCAATACAAGTACGAATGTTAGGTTAGGTTAAGATATGAACCGTCGTAAAACCGCACTAAACAATGTCACTTAGTGAGATGCAGTGTTTTTCACCATTACAAGTCGGGAACTGCGATATCTAATGTGAAAGCGCTTGCAAACGTCGTTAGGTTAGGTTAGGTTAGGTTAGGTTACGTTAGGTTAGGTTTGGTTAGGTTAGGTTAGGTTAGGTTAGGTTAGGTTAGGTTATGTTAGGTTAGGTTGGGTTAGGTTAGGTTAGGTTACGTTAGGTTAAGGTATGAACCGTCGTAAAACCGCAATAAACAATGTCACTTAGTGAGATGCAGTGTTTTTCACCTTTACAAGTTGGGAACTGCGATATCTAATGTGAAAGCGCTTGAAACCGTCGTAATGTTGTAGAAAGCAATGTAAAGTAGCGAGTAAAACGTTTTCTAACGATAGAAGTGCGAAGGTTATGTTAGGTTATGTTAGTTTAAGCTAGGTAGCGTCGTGAAACCACCAAAAACGACGTCATCTAACGAGATAGTGTTGTTTTATTGCGAGTACGAAACTGCGATAGGTAAAATGTTGTGAAAGCACACAAAACGGCATGAACAAGCCAAATACTGCGTGTTGTACCGTTACAAGTGCGAAACTGCTATGTTTTGACATTCTCGGTAAAGCGCATGCAAGTATCGTGAAACCTTAAAGAACGATGTCATTTAGCGAGATACAGCGTTCTGTACTGTAATAAGTTGGTGAGAAACTGTGAGGTCAAGCAAATATCGTAATTGTGAACGAAACAGTGTAATTGAGCGTCTTTAGATACAAGTGCGAATGTTAGGTTAGGTTGACATATCAACCGTCGTAAAACCGCATTAAACAATGTCACTTAGTGAGATGTAGTGTTTTTCAACATTACAAGTCGGGAACTACGATATCTAATGTGAAAGCGCATGAAACCGTCGTAATCTTGTAGAAAACATTGTAAAGTTGCGAGTAAAACGTTTTCTAACGATAGAAGTGCGAAGGTTAGGTTAGGTTAGTTTAAGCTTGGTAGCGTCGTGAAACTACCAAAAACGACGTCATCTAACGAGATAGTGTTGTTTTATAGCGAGTATTAAACTGCGATAGGTGAAATGTTGTGAAAGCACACAAAATGGCATGAACAAGCCAAATACTGCGTGTTCTACCGTTACAAGTGCGAAACTGCTATATTGTGATATTCTCGTTAAAGCGCATGCAAGCATCGTGAAACCTTAAAGAAATATGTCATTTAGCGAGATACAACGTTCTGTACTGCAATAAGTTGGTGAAAAACTGTGAGGTTATGCAAATATCGTAATTGTGAACAAAACAGTGTAATAAAGCGTTTTTAGATACAAGTGCGAATGTTAGGTTAGGTCAAGATATGAACCGTCGTAAAACCGCATTAAACAATGTCAATTAGTGAGATGCAGTGTTTTTCACCATTAAAAGTCGGGAACTGCGATAACTAATGTGAAAGCGCTTGCAACCGTCGTTAGGTTAGGTTAGGTTAGGTTTTGTTAGGTTAGGTTAGGTTAGGTTAGATTAGGTTAGGTTGGGTTGAGTTGGGTTAGGTTAGGTTAGGTTAGGTTAGGTTAGGTTGGGTTAGGTTAGGTTAGGTTAGGTTAGGTTACGTTAGGGTAGGTTAGGTTAGGTTAGGTTAGGTTAGGTTAGGTAAGGATAATTTGGTTAGGTTAGGTAAGGTTAGGTTAGGTTAGGTTGGGTTGGGTGTTGTTGGGTTGGGTGTTGTTGGGTTGGGTTGGGTTGGGTTAGGCTGGGTTAGGTTAGGTTAGGTTACGTTAGGTTAGGTTAGGTTAGGTTATGTTAGGTTAGGTTAGGTTACGTTAGGTAAGGTTAGGTTACGTTAGAATAGGTTAGGTTAGGTTAGGTTACGTTAGGTTAGGTTAAGTTAGGTTAGGTTAGGTTTGGTTAGGTTTGGTTTGGTTAGCTTAGGTTAGGTTAGGTTGGGTTGGGTTGGGTTGGGTTAGGTTAGGTTAGGTTAGGTTAGGTTGGGTTAGGTTAGTTTAGGTTAGGTTAGGTTAGGTTAGGTTGGGTTGGGTTGGGTTAGGTTAGGTTAGGTTACGTTAGGTTAAGGTATGAACCGTCGTAAAACCGCAATTAACAATGTCACTTAGTGAGATGCAGTGTTTTCACCTTTACAAGTTGGGAACTGTGATATCTAATGTGAAAGCGCTTGAAACCGTCGTAATGTTGTAGAAAGCAATGTAAAGTAGCGAGTAAAACGTTTTCTAACGATAGAAGTGCGAAGGTTATGTTAGGTTGAGTTATGTTAGTTTAAGCTATGTAGCGTCGTGAGACCACCAAAAAGGACGTCATCTAACGAGATAGTGTTGTTTTATTGCATGTACGAAACTGCAATAGGTGAAATGTTGTGAAAGTACACAAAACGGCTTGAACAAGCCAGATACTGCGTGTTGTACCGTTACAAGTGCGAAACTGCTATAATGTGATATTCTCGTTAAAGCGCATGCAAGCATCGTGAAACCTTAAAGAACGATGTCATTTAGCGAGATACAGCGTTCTGTACTGCAATAAGTTGGTGAAAAACTGTGAGGTTATGCAAATATCCTAATTGTGAACGAAACAGTGTAATAGAGCGTTTTTTAATGCAAGTGCGAATGTTAGGTTAGGTTAAGATATGAACCGTCGTAAAACCGCATTAAACAATGTCACTTAGTGAGATGCAGTGTTTTTCATCATTACAAGTCGGGAACTGCGATATCTAATGTGAAAGCGCTTGCAAACGTCGTTAGGTTAGGTTAGGTTAGGTTAGGTTAGGTTAGGTTACGTTAGGTTAGGTTTGGTTAGGTTAGGTTAGGTTATGTTAGGTTAGGTTGGGTTAGGTTAGGTAAGGTTACGTTAGGTTAAGGTATGAACCGTCGTAAAACCGCATTAAACAATGTCACTTAGTGAGATGCAGTGTTTTTCACCTTTACAAGTTGGGAACTGCGATATCTAATGTGAAAGCGCTTGAAACCGTCGTAATGTTGTAGAAAGCAATGTAAAGTAGCGAGTAAAACGTTTTCTAACGATAGAAGTGCGAAGGTTATGTTAGGTTGAGTTATGTTAGTTTAAGCTACGTAACGTCGTGAAACCACCAAAAACGACGTCATCTAACGAGATAGTGTTGTTTTATTGCGAGTATTAAACTGCGATAGGTGAAATGTTGTGAAAGCACACAAAACGGCATGAACAAGCCAAATACTGCGTGTTCTACCGTTACAAGTGCGAAACTGCTATATTGTGATATTCTCGGTAAAGCGCATGCAAGTATCGTGAAACCTTAAAGAACGATGTCATTTATCGAGATACAGCGTTCTGTGCTGTAATAAGTTGGTGAGAAACTGTGAGGTCAAGCAAATATCGTAATTGTGAACGAAACAGTGTAATTGAGCGTCTTTAGATACAAGTGCGAATGTTAGGTTAGGTTAAGATATGAACCGTCGTAAAACCGCATTAAACAATGTCAATTAGTGAGATGCAGTGTTTTTCACCATTAAAAGTGGGGAACTGCGATATCTAATGTGAAAGCGCTTGCAACCGTCGTTAGGTTAGGTTAGGTTAGGTTAGGTTAGGTTTGGTTAGGTTAGGTTAGGTTAGGTTAGGTTAGATTAGGTTAGGTTGGGTTGAGTTGGGTTAGGTTAGGTTAGGTTAGGTTAGGTTGGGTTGGGTTAGGTTAGGTTAGGTTAGGTTAGGTTACCTTAGGTTAGGTTAGGTTAGGTTACGTTAGGTTAGGTTAGGTTAGGTAAGGATAATTTGGTTAGGTTAGGTTAGGTTAGGTTGGGTTGGGTGTTGTTGGGTTGGGTTGGGTTGGGTTAGGTTGGGTTCGGTTAGGTTAGGTTACGTTAGGTTAGGTTAGGTTACGTTAGGTTATGTTAGGTTAGGTTAGGTTACGTTAGGTTAGGTTAGGTCAGGTTAGGTTAGGTTACGTTAGAATAGGTTAGGTTAGGTTAGGTTAGGTTAGGTTAGGTTAGGTTAGGTTAGGTTAGGTTTGGTTAGGTTAGGTTAGGTTAGCTTTGGTTAGGTTAGGTTGGGTTGGGTTGGGTTAGGTTACGTTAGGTTAGGTTAAGTTAGGTTAGGTTAGGTTTGGTTAGGTTATGTTAGGTTAGGTTAGGTTACGTTAGGTAAGGTTAGGTTACGTTAGAATAGGTTAGGTTAGGTTAGGTTACGTTAGGTTAGGTTAAGTTAGGTTAGGTTAGGTTTGGTTAGGTTTGGTTTGGTTAGCTTAGGTTAGGTTAGGTTGGGTTGGGTTGGGTTGGGTTAGGTTAGGTTAGGTTAGGTTAGGTTGGGTTAGGTTAGTTTAGGTTAGGTTAGGTTAGGTTAGGTTGGGTTGGGTTGGGTTAGGTTAGGTTAGGTTACGTTAGGTTAAGGTATGAACCGTCGTAAAACCGCAATTAACAATGTCACTTAGTGAGATGCAGTGTTTTCACCTTTACAAGTTGGGAACTGTGATATCTAATGTGAAAGCGCTTGAAACCGTCGTAATGTTGTAGAAAGCAATGTAAAGTAGCGAGTAAAACGTTTTCTAACGATAGAAGTGCGAAGGTTATGTTAGGTTGAGTTATGTTAGTTTAAGCTATGTAGCGTCGTGAGACCACCAAAAAGGACGTCATCTAACGAGATAGTGTTGTTTTATTGCATGTACGAAACTGCAATAGGTGAAATGTTGTGAAAGTACACAAAACGGCTTGAACAAGCCAGATACTGCGTGTTGTACCGTTACAAGTGCGAAACTGCTATAATGTGATATTCTCGTTAAAGCGCATGCAAGCATCGTGAAACCTTAAAGAACGATGTCATTTAGCGAGATACAGCGTTCTGTACTGCAATAAGTTGGTGAAAAACTGTGAGGTTATGCAAATATCCTAATTGTGAACGAAACAGTGTAATAGAGCGTTTTTTAATGCAAGTGCGAATGTTAGGTTAGGTTAAGATATGAACCGTCGTAAAACCGCATTAAACAATGTCACTTAGTGAGATGCAGTGTTTTTCATCATTACAAGTCGGGAACTGCGATATCTAATGTGAAAGCGCTTGCAAACGTCGTTAGGTTAGGTTAGGTTAGGTTAGGTTAGGTTAGGTTACGTTAGGTTAGGTTTGGTTAGGTTAGGTTAGGTTATGTTAGGTTAGGTTGGGTTAGGTTAGGTAAGGTTACGTTAGGTTAAGGTATGAACCGTCGTAAAACCGCATTAAACAATGTCACTTAGTGAGATGCAGTGTTTTTCACCTTTACAAGTTGGGAACTGCGATATCTAATGTGAAAGCGCTTGAAACCGTCGTAATGTTGTAGAAAGCAATGTAAAGTAGCGAGTAAAACGTTTTCTAACGATAGAAGTGCGAAGGTTATGTTAGGTTGAGTTATGTTAGTTTAAGCTACGTAACGTCGTGAAACCACCAAAAACGACGTCATCTAACGAGATAGTGTTGTTTTATTGCGAGTATTAAACTGCGATAGGTGAAATGTTGTGAAAGCACACAAAACGGCATGAACAAGCCAAATACTGCGTGTTCTACCGTTACAAGTGCGAAACTGCTATATTGTGATATTCTCGGTAAAGCGCATGCAAGTATCGTGAAACCTTAAAGAACGATGTCATTTATCGAGATACAGCGTTCTGTGCTGTAATAAGTTGGTGAGAAACTGTGAGGTCAAGCAAATATCGTAATTGTGAACGAAACAGTGTAATTGAGCGTCTTTAGATACAAGTGCGAATGTTAGGTTAGGTTAAGATATGAACCGTCGTAAAACCGCATTAAACAATGTCAATTAGTGAGATGCAGTGTTTTTCACCATTAAAAGTGGGGAACTGCGATATCTAATGTGAAAGCGCTTGCAACCGTCGTTAGGTTAGGTTAGGTTAGGTTAGGTTAGGTTTGGTTAGGTTAGGTTAGGTTAGGTTAGGTTAGATTAGGTTAGGTTGGGTTGAGTTGGGTTAGGTTAGGTTAGGTTAGGTTAGGTTGGGTTGGGTTAGGTTAGGTTAGGTTAGGTTAGGTTACCTTAGGTTAGGTTAGGTTAGGTTACGTTAGGTTAGGTTAGGTTAGGTAAGGATAATTTGGTTAGGTTAGGTTAGGTTAGGTTGGGTTGGGTGTTGTTGGGTTGGGTTGGGTTGGGTTAGGTTGGGTTCGGTTAGGTTAGGTTACGTTAGGTTAGGTTAGGTTACGTTAGGTTATGTTAGGTTAGGTTAGGTTACGTTAGGTTAGGTTAGGTCAGGTTAGGTTAGGTTACGTTAGAATAGGTTAGGTTAGGTTAGGTTACGTTAGGTTAGGTTAAGTTAGGTTAGGTTAGGTTTGGTTAGGTTAGGTTAGGTTAGCTTTGGTTAGGTTAGGTTGGGTTGGGTTGGGTTAGGTTGGGTTAGGTTAGGTTAGGTTAGGTTAGGTTGGGTTAGGTTAGTTTAGGTTAGGTTAGGTTAGGTTAGGTTGGGTTGGGTTGGTTAGGTTAGGTTAGGTTAGGTTAGGTAAGGTTAGGTTAGGTTAGGTTAGGTTACGTTAGGTTAAGGTATGAACCGTCGTAAAACCGCATTAAACAATGTCACTTAGCGAGATGCAGTGTTTTTCACCTTTACAAGTTGGGAACTGTGATATCTAATGGGAAAGCGCTTGAAACCGTCGTAATGTTGTAGAAAGCAATGTAAAGTAGCGAGTAAAACGTTTTCTAACGATAGAAGTGCGAAGGTTATGTTAGGTTGAGTTATGTTAGTTTAAGCTAGGTAGCGTCGTGAAACTACCAAAAACAACGTCATCTAACGAGATAGTGTTGTTTTATTGCGAGTACGAAACTGCGATAGGTAAAATGTTGTGAAAGCACACAAAACGGCATGAACAAGCCAAATACTGCGTGTTGTACCGTTACAAGTGCGAAACTGCTATGTTGTGACATTCTCGGTAAAGCGCATGCAAGTATCGTGAAACCTAAAAGAACGATGTCATTTAGCGAGATACAGCGTTCTGTACTGTAATAAGTTGGTGAGAAACTGTGAGGTCAAGCAAATATCGTAATTGTGAACGAAACAGTGTAATTGAGCGTATTTAGATACAAGTACGAATGTTAGGTTATGTTGAGATATCAACCGTCGTAAAACCGCATTAAACAATGTCACTTAGTGAGATGTAGTGTTTTTCAACATTACAAGTCGGGAACTACGATATCTAATGTGAAAGCGCATGAAACCGTCGTAATCTTGTAGAAAACATTGTAAAGTTGCGAGTAAAACGTTTTCTAACGATAGAAGTGCGAAGGTTAGCTTGAGTTATGTTAGTTTAAGCTATGTAGCGTCGTGAGACCACCAAAAAGGACGTCATCTAACGAGATAGTGTTGTTTTATTGCATGTACGTAACTGCAATAGGTGAAATGTTGTGAAAGTACACAAAACGGCTTGAACAAGCCAGATACTGCGTGTTGTACCGTTACAAGTGCGAAACTGCTATAATGTGATATTCTTGTTAAAGCGCATGCAAGCATCGTGAAACCTTAAAGAACGATGTCATTTAGCGAGATACAGCGTTCTGTACTGTAATAAGTTGGTGAGAAACTGTGAGGTCAAGCAAATATCGTAATTGTGAACGAAACAGTGTAATTGAGCGTCTTTAGATACAAGTGCGAATGTTAGGTTAGGTTGACATATCAACCATCGTAAAACCGCATTAAACAATGTCACTTAGTGAGATGTAGTGTTTTTCAACATTACAAGTCGGGAACTACGATATCTAATGTGAAAGCGCATGAAACCATCGTAATCTTGTATAAAACATTGTAAAGTTGCGAGTAAAACGTTTTCTAACGATAGAAGTGCGAAGGTTAGGTTAGGTTAGGTTAGTTTAGGCTAGGTAGCGTCGTGAAACTACCAAAAACGACGTCATCTAAAGAGATAGTGTTGTTTTATTGCGAGTATTAAACTGCGATAGGTGAAATGTTGTGAAAGCACACAAAACGGCATGAACAAGCCAAATACTGCGTGTTCTACCGTTACAAGTGCGAAACTGCTATATTGTGATATTCTCGTTAAAGCGCATGCAAGCATCGTGAAACCTTAAAGAACAATGTCATTTAGCGAGATACAGCGTTCTGTACTGCAATAAGTTGGTGAAAAACTGTGAGGTTATGCAAATATCCTAATTGTGAACGAAACAGTGTAATAAAGCGTTTTTCAATACAAGTACGAATGTTAGGTTAGGTTAAGATATGAACCGTCGTAAAACCGCATTAAACAATGTCACTTAGTGAGATGCAGTGTTTTTCACCATTACAAGTCGGGAACTGCGATATCTAATGTGAAAGCGCTTGCAAACGTCGTTAGGTTAGGTTAGGTTAGGTTAGGTTAGGTTACGTTAGGTTAGGTTTGGTTAGGTTAGGTTAGGTTAGGTTAGGTTGGGTTAGGTTAGGTTAGGTTAGGTTAAGATATGAACCGCGCTAAAACCGCATTAAACAATGTCACTTAGTGAGATGCAGTGTTTTTCACCTTTACAAGTTGGGAACTGCGATATCTAATGTGAAAGCGCTTGAAACCGTCAAAATGTTGTAGAAAGCAATGTAAAGTAGCGAGTAAAACGTTTTCTCACGATAGAAGTGCGAAGGTTATGTTAGGTTGAGTTATGTTAGTTTAAGCTAGGTAGCGTCGTGAAACCACCAAAAACGACGTCATCTAACGAGATAGTGTTGTTTTATTGCGAGTACGAAACTGCGATAGGTAAAATGTTGTGAAAGCACACAAAACGGCATGAACAAGCCAAATACTGCGTGTTGTACCGTTACAAGTGCGAAACTGCTATGTTGTGACATTCTCGGTAAAGCGCATGCAAGTATCGTGAAACCTTAAAGAACGATGTCATTTAGCGAGATACAGCGTTCTGTACTGTAATAAGTTGGTGAGAAACTGTGAGGTCAAGCAAATATCGTAATTGTGAACGAAACAGTGTAATTGAGCGTCTTTAGATACAAGTGCGAATGTTAGGTTAGGTTGACATATCAACCATCGTAAAACCGCATTAAACAATGTCACTTAGTGAGATGTAGTGTTTTTCAACATTACAAGTCGGGAACTACGATATCTAATGTGAAAGCGCATGAAACCATCGTAATCTTGTATAAAACATTGTAAAGTTGCGAGTAAAACGTTTTCTAACGATAGAAGTGCGAAGGTTAGGTTAGGTTAGGTTAGTTTAGGCTAGGTAGCGTCGTGAAACTACCAAAAACGACGTCATCTAAAGAGATAGTGTTGTTTTATTGCGAGTATTAAACTGCGATAGGTGAAATGTTGTGAAAGCACACAAAACGGCATGAACAAGCCAAATACTGCGTGTTCTACCGTTACAAGTGCGAAACTGCTATATTGTGATATTCTCGTTAAAGCGCATGCAAGCATCGTGAAACCTTAAAGAACAATGTCATTTAGCGAGATACAGCGTTCTGTACTGCAATAAGTTGGTGAAAAACTGTGAGGTTATGCAAATATCGTAATTGTGAACGAAACAGTGTAATAGAGCGTTTTTCAATACAAGTACGAATGTTAGGTTAGGTTAAGATATGAACCGTCGTAAAACCGCACTAAACAATGTCACTTAGTGAGATGCAGTGTTTTTCACCATTACAAGTCGGGAACTGCGATATCTAATGTGAAAGCGCTTGCAAACGTCGTTAGGTTAGGTTAGGTTAGGTTAGGTTACGTTAGGTTAGGTTTGGTTAGGTTAGGTTAGGTTAGGTTAGGTTAGGTTAGGTTATGTTAGGTTAGGTTGGGTTAGGTTAGGTTAGGTTACGTTAGGTTAAGGTATGAACCGTCGTAAAACCGCAATAAACAATGTCACTTAGTGAGATGCAGTGTTTTTCACCTTTACAAGTTGGGAACTGCGATATCTAATGTGAAAGCGCTTGAAACCGTCGTAATGTTGTAGAAAGCAATGTAAAGTAGCGAGTAAAACGTTTTCTAACGATAGAAGTGCGAAGGTTATGTTAGGTTATGTTAGTTTAAGCTAGGTAGCGTCGTGAAACCACCAAAAACGACGTCATCTAACGAGATAGTGTTGTTTTATTGCGAGTACGAAACTGCGATAGGTAAAATGTTGTGAAAGCACACAAAACGGCATGAACAAGCCAAATACTGCGTGTTGTACCGTTACAAGTGCGAAACTGCTATGTTTTGACATTCTCGGTAAAGCGCATGCA
>NW_027464886.1:137500-147004 GCF_043290135.1 Rhipicephalus microplus
TTCTGTACTGTAATAAGTTGGTGAGAAACTGTGAGGTCAAGCAAATATCGTAATTGTGAACGAAACAGTGTAATTGAGCGTATTTAGATACAAGTACGAATGTTAGGTTATGTTGAGATATCAACCGTCGTAAAACCGCATTAAACAATGTCACTTAGTGAGATGTAGTGTTTTTCAACATTACAAGTCGGGAACTACGATATCTAATGTGAAAGCGCATGAAACCGTCGTAATCTTGTAGAAAACATTGTAAAGTTGCGAGTAAAACGTTTTCTAACGATAGAAGTGCGAAGGTTAGCTTGAGTTATGTTAGTTTAAGCTATGTAGCGTCGTGAGACCACCAAAAAGGACGTCATCTAACGAGATAGTGTTGTTTTATTGCATGTACGTAACTGCAATAGGTGAAATGTTGTGAAAGTACACAAAACGGCTTGAACAAGCCAGATACTGCGTGTTGTACCGTTACAAGTGCGAAACTGCTATAATGTGATATTCTTGTTAAAGCGCATGCAAGCATCGTGAAACCTTAAAGAACGATGTCCTTTAGCGAGATACAGCGTTCTGTACTGCAATAAGTTGGTGAAAAACTGTGAGGTTATGCAAATATCCTAATTGTGAACGAAACAGTGTAATAAAGCGTTTTTCAATACAAGTACGAATGTTAGGTTAGGTTAAGATATGAACCGTCGTAAAACCGCATTAAACAATGTCACTTAGTGAGATGCAGTGTTTTTCACCATTACAAGTCGGGAACTGCGATATCTAATGTGAAAGCGCTTGCAAACGTCGTTAGGTTAGGTTAGGTTAGGTTAGGTTAGGTTACGTTAGGTTAGGTTTGGTTAGGTTAGGTTAGGTTAGGTTAGGTTGGGTTAGGTTAGGTTAGGTTAGGTTAAGATATGAACCGCGCTAAAACCGCATTAAACAATGTCACTTAGTGAGATGCAGTGTTTTTCACCTTTACAAGTTGGGAACTGCGATATCTAATGTGAAAGCGCTTGAAACCGTCAAAATGTTGTAGAAAGCAATGTAAAGTAGCGAGTAAAACGTTTTCTCACGATAGAAGTGCGAAGGTTATGTTAGGTTGAGTTATGTTAGTTTAAGCTAGGTAGCGTCGTGAAACCACCAAAAACGACGTCATCTAACGAGATAGTGTTGTTTTATTGCGAGTACGAAACTGCGATAGGTAAAATGTTGTGAAAGCACACAAAACGGCATGAACAAGCCAAATACTGCGTGTTGTACCGTTACAAGTGCGAAACTGCTATGTTGTGACATTCTCGGTAAAGCGCATGCAAGTATCGTGAAACCTTAAAGAACGATGTCATTTAGCGAGATACAGCGTTCTGTACTGTAATAAGTTGGTGAGAAACTGTGAGGTCAAGCAAATATCGTAATTGTGAACGAAACAGTGTAATTGAGCGTCTTTAGATACAAGTGCGAATGTTAGGTTAGGTTGACATATCAACCATCGTAAAACCGCATTAAACAATGTCACTTAGTGAGATGTAGTGTTTTTCAACATTACAAGTCGGGAACTACGATATCTAATGTGAAAGCGCATGAAACCATCGTAATCTTGTATAAAACATTGTAAAGTTGCGAGTAAAACGTTTTCTAACGATAGAAGTGCGAAGGTTAGGTTAGGTTAGGTTAGTTTAGGCTAGGTAGCGTCGTGAAACTACCAAAAACGACGTCATCTAAAGAGATAGTGTTGTTTTATTGCGAGTATTAAACTGCGATAGGTGAAATGTTGTGAAAGCACACAAAACGGCATGAACAAGCCAAATACTGCGTGTTCTACCGTTACAAGTGCGAAACTGCTATATTGTGATATTCTCGTTAAAGCGCATGCAAGCATCGTGAAACCTTAAAGAACAATGTCATTTAGCGAGATACAGCGTTCTGTACTGCAATAAGTTGGTGAAAAACTGTGAGGTTATGCAAATATCGTAATTGTGAACGAAACAGTGTAATAGAGCGTTTTTCAATACAAGTACGAATGTTAGGTTAGGTTAAGATATGAACCGTCGTAAAACCGCACTAAACAATGTCACTTAGTGAGATGCAGTGTTTTTCACCATTACAAGTCGGGAACTGCGATATCTAATGTGAAAGCGCTTGCAAACGTCGTTAGGTTAGGTTAGGTTAGGTTAGGTTACGTTAGGTTAGGTTTGGTTAGGTTAGGTTAGGTTAGGTTATGTTAGGTTAGGTTGGGTTAGGTTAGGTTAGGTTACGTTAGGTTAAGGTATGAACCGTCGTAAAACCGCAATAAACAATGTCACTTAGTGAGATGCAGTGTTTTTCACCTTTACAAGTTGGGAACTGCGATATCTAATGTGAAAGCGCTT
The DNA here is from genome assembly GCF_043290135.1 of Rhipicephalus microplus. Taxonomy (NCBI): domain Eukaryota; kingdom Metazoa; phylum Arthropoda; class Arachnida; order Ixodida; family Ixodidae; genus Rhipicephalus; species Rhipicephalus microplus. The sequence continues at coordinate 139,849 of NW_027464886.1, forward strand.
GAAACCGTCGTAATGTTGTAGAAAGCAATGTAAAGTAGCGAGTAAAACGTTTTCTAACGATAGAAGTGCGAAGGTTATGTTAGGTTATGTTAGTTTAAGCTAGGTAGCGTCGTGAAACCACCAAAAACGACGTCATCTAACGAGATAGTGTTGTTTTATTGCGAGTACGAAACTGCGATAGGTAAAATGTTGTGAAAGCACACAAAACGGCATGAACAAGCCAAATACTGCGTGTTGTACCGTTACAAGTGCGAAACTGCTATGTTTTGACATTCTCGGTAAAGCGCATGCAAGTATCGTGAAACCTTAAAGAACGATGTCATTTAGCGAGATACAGCGTTCTGTACTGTAATAAGTTGGTGAGAAACTGTGAGGTCAAGCAAATATCGTAATTGTGAACGAAACAGTGTAATTGAGCGTATTTAGATACAAGTGCGAATGTTAGGTTAGGTTGAGATATCAACCGTCGTAAAACCGCATTAAACAATGTCACTTAGTGAGATGTAGTGTTTTTCAACATTACAAGTCGGGAACTACGATATCTAATGTGAAAGCGCATGAAACCGTCGTAATCTTGTAGAAAACATTGTAAAGTTGCGAGTAAAACGTTTTCTAACGATAGAAGTGCGAAGGTTAGCTTGAGTTATGTTAGTTTAAGCTATGTAGCGTCGTGAGACCACCAAAAAGAACGTCATCTAACGAGATAGTGTTGTTTTATTGCGAGTACGAAACTGCGATAGGTAAAATGTTGTGAAAGCACACAAAACGGCATGAACAAGCCAAATACTGCGTGTTGTACCGTTACAAGTGCGAAACTGCTATGTTGTGACATTCTCGGTAAAGCGCATGCAAGTATCGTGAAACCTAAAAGAACGATGTCATTTAGCGAGATACAGCGTTCTGTACTGTAATAAGTTGGTGAGAAACTGTGAGGTCAAGCAAATATCGTAATTGTGAACAAAACAGTGTAATAGAGCGTTTTTAGATACAAGTACGAATGTTAGGTTAGGTTAAGATATGAACCGTCGTAAAACCGCATTAAACAATGTCAATTAGTGAGATGCAGTGTTTTTCACCATTAAAAGTGGGGAACTGCGATATCTAATGTGAAAGCGCTTGCAACCGTCGTTAGGTTAGGTTAGGTTAGGTTAGGTTAGGTTTGGTTAGGTTAGGTTAGGTTAGGTTAGATTAGGTTAGGTTGGGTTGAGTTGGGTTAGGTTAGGTTAGGTTAGGTTAGGTTGGGTTAGGTTAGGTTAGGTTAGGTCAGGTTACGTTAGGTTAGGTTAGGTTAGGTTACGTTAGGTTAGGTTAGGTTAGGTAAGGATAATTTGGTTAGGTTAGGTAAGGTTAGGTTAGGTTAGGTTAGGTTGGGTGTGGTGTTGTTGGGTTGGGTTAGGTTGGGTTAGGTTGGGTTAGGTTACGTTAGGTTAGGTTAGGTTACGTTAGGTTATGTTAGGTTAGGTTAGGTTACGTTAGGTTAGGTTAGGTCAGGTTAGATTAGGTTACGTTAGAATAGGTTAGGTTAGGTTACGTTAGGTTAGGTTAAGTTAGGTTAGGTTAGGTTTGGTTAGGTTAGGTTAGGTTAGCTTTGGTTAGGTTAGGTTGGGTTGGGTTGGGTTAGGTTGGGTTAGGTTAGGTTAGGTTAGGTTAGGTTGGGTTAGGTTAGTTTAGGTTAGGTTAGGTTAGGTTAGGTTGGGTTGGGTTGGTTAGGTTAGGTTAGGTTAGGTTAGGTAAGGTTAGGTTAGGTTAGGTTAGGTTAGGTTAGGTTACGTTAGGTTAAGGTATGAACCGTCGTAAAACCGCATTAAACAATGTCACTTAGGGAGATGTAGTGTTTTTCAACAATACAAGTCGGGAACTACGATATCTAATGTGAAAGCGCATGAAACCGTCGTAATCTTGTAGAAAACATTGTAAAGTTGCGAGTAAAACGTTTTGTAACGATAGAAGTGCGAAGGTTAGCTTGAGTTATGTTAGTTTAAGCTATGTAGCGTCGTGAAACCACCAAAAACGATGTCATCTAACGAGATAGTGTTGTTTTATTGCGAGTACGAAACTGCGATAGGTGAAATGTTGTGAAAGCACACAAAACGGCATGAACAAGCCAAATACTGCGTGTTGTACCGTTACAAGTGCGAAACTGCTATGTTGTGACATTCTTGGTTAAGCGCATGCAAGTATCGTGAAACCTAAAAGAACGATGTCATTTAGCGAGATACAGCGTTCTGTACTGTAATAAGTTGGTGAGAAACTGTGAGGTCAAGCAAATATCGTAATTGTGAACGAAACAGTGTAATTGAGCGTCTTTAGATACAAGTGTGAATGTTAGGTTAGGTTCACATATCAACCATCGTAAAACCGCATTAAACAATGTCACTTAGTGAGATGCAGTGTTTTTCACCTTTACAAGTTGGGAACTGCGATATCTAATGTGAAAGCGCATGAAACCGTCGTAATCTTGTAGAAAACATTGTAAAGTGGTGAGTAAAACGTTTCTAACGATAGAAGTGCGAAGGTTAGGTTAGGTTAGGTTAGTTTAAGCTAGGTAGCGTCGTGAAACTACCAAAAACGACGTCATCTAACGAGATAGTGTTGTTTTATAGCGAGTATTAAACTGCGATAGGTGAAATGTTGTGAAAGCACACAAAACGGCATGAACAAGCCAAATACTGCGTGTTCTACCGTTACAAGTGCGAAACTGCTATATTGTGATATTCTCGTTAAAGCGCATGCAAGCATCGTGAAACCTTAAAGAACAATGTCATTTAGCGAGATACAACGTTCTGTACTGCAATAAGTTGGTGAAAAACTGTGAGGTTATGGAAATATGGTAATTGTGAACAAAACAGTGTAATAGAGCGGTTTTAGATACAAGTGCGAATGTTAGGTTAGGTTAAGATATGAACCGTCGTAAAACCGCATTAAACAATGTCAATTAGTGAGATGCAGTGTTTTTCACCATTAAAAGTCGGGAACTGCGATATCTAATGTGAAAGCGCTTGCAACCGTCGTTAGGTTAGGTTAGGTTAGGTTAGGTTAGGTTAGGTTTTGTTAGGTTAGGTTAGGTTAGGTTAGATTAGGTTAGGTTGGGTTGAGTTGGGTTAGGTTAGGTTAGGTTAGGTTGGGTTAGGTTAGGTTAGGTTACGTTAGGTTAGGTTAGGTTACGTTAGGTTACGTTAGGTTAGGTTAGGTTAGGTTAGGTTAGGTCAGGAAAGGTTAGGTTACGTTAGAATAGGTTAGGTTAGGTTAGGTTACGTTAGGTTAGGTTAAGTTAGGTTAGGTTTGGTTAGGTTAGCTTAGGTTAGGTTAGGTTGGGTTGGGTTAGGTTAGGTTAGGTTAGGTTAGGTTGGGTTAGGTTAGTTTAGGTTAGGTTAGGTTAGGTTAGGTTGGGTTGGGTTGGGTTAGGTTAGGTTAGGTTAGGTTAGGTAAGGTTAGGTTAGGTTAGGTTAGGTTACGTTAGGTTAAGGTATGAACCGTCGTAAAACCGCATTAAACAATGTCACTTAGTGAGATGCAGTGTTTTTCACCTTTACAAGTTGGGAACTGTGATATCTAATGTGAAAGCGCTTGAAACCGTCGTATTGTTGTAGAAAGCAATGTAAAGTAGCGAGTAAAACGTTTTCTAACGATAGAAGTGCGAAGGTTATGTTAGGTTGAGTTATGTTAGTTTAAGCTAGGTAGCGTCGTGAAACTACCAAAATCAACGTCATCTAACGAGATAGTGTTGTTTTATTGCGAGTACGAAACTGCGATAGGTGAAATGTTGTGAAAGCACACAAAACGGCATGAACAAGCCAAATACTGCGTGTTGTACCGTTACAAGCGCGAAACTGCTATGTTGTGATATTCTCGTTAAAGCGCATGCAAGCATCGTGAAACCTTAAAGAACGATGTCATTTAGCGAGATACAGCGTTCTGTACTGCAATAAGTTGGTGAAAAACTGTGAGGTTATGCAAATATCCTAATTGTGAACGAAACAGTGTAATAGAGCGTTTTTTAATACAAGTGGGAATGTTAGGTTAGGTTAAGATATGAACCGTCGTAAAACCGCATTAAACAATGTCACTTGATGAGATGCAGTGTTTTTCACCATTACAAGTCGGGAACTGCGATATCTAATGTGAAAGCGCTTGCAAACGTCGTTAGGTTAGGTTAGGTTAGGTTAGGTTAGGTTACGTTAGGTTAGGTTAGATTAGGTTTGGTTAGGTTAGGTTAGGTTAGGTTAGGGATGTTAGGTAAGGTTTGGTTAGGTTAGGTTAGGTTAGGTTGGGTTAGGTAAGGTTAGGTTAGGTTAAGATATGAACCGCGCTAAAACCGCATTAAACAATGTCACTTAGTGAGATGCTGTGTTTTTCACCATTACAAGCCGGGAACCTCGATATCTAATGTGAAAGCGCTTGCAAACGTCGTTAGGTTAGGTTAGGTTAGGTTAGGTTAGGTTACGTTAGGTTAGGTTTGGTTAGGTTAGGTTAGGTTAGGTTATGTTAGGTTAGGTTGGGTTAGGTTAGGTTAGGTTAGGTTAGGTTAAGATATGAACCGCGCTAAAACCGCATTAAACAATGTCACTTAGTGAGATGCAGTGTTTTTCACCTTTACAAGTTGGGAACTGCGATATCTAATGTGAAAGCGCATGAAACCGTCGTAATCTTGTAGAAAACATTGTAAAGTGGTGAGTAAAACGTTTCTAACGATAGAAGTGCGAAGGTTAGGTTAGGTTAGGTTAGTTTAAGCTAGGTAGCGTCGTGAAACTACCAAAAACGACGTCATCTAACGAGATAGTGTTGTTTTATAGCGAGTATTAAACTGCGATAGGTGAAATGTTGTGAAAGCACACAAAACGGCATGAACAAGCCAAATACTGCGTGTTCTACCGTTACAAGTGCGAAACTGCTATATTGTGATATTCTCGTTAAAGCGCATGCAAGCATCGTGAAACCTTAAAGAACAATGTCATTTAGCGAGATACAACGTTCTGTACTGCAATAAGTTGGTGAAAAACTGTGAGGTTATGCAAATATGGTAATTGTGAACAAAACAGTGTAATAGAGCGTTTTTAGATACAAGTGCGAATGTTAGGTTAGGTTAAGTAATGAACCGTCGTAAAACCGCATTAAACAATGTCACTAAGTGAGATGTAGTGTTTTTCAACATTACAAGTCGGGAACTACGATATCTAAAGTGAAAGCGCATGAAACCGTCGTAATCTTGTAGAAAACATTGTAAAGTGGTGAGTAAAACGTTTTCTAACGATAGAAGTGCGAAGGTTAGGTTAGGTTAGTTTAAGCTAGGTAGCGTCGTGAAACTACCAAAAACGACGTCGTCTAACGAGATAGTGTTGTTTTATAGCGAGTATTAAACTGCGATAGGTGAAATGTTGTGAAAGCACACAAAACGGCATGAACAAGCCAAATACTGCGTGTTCTACCGTTACAAGTGCGAAACTGCTATATTGTGATATTCTCGTTAAAGCGCATGCAAGCATCGTGAAACCTTAAAGAACAATGTCATTTAGCGAGATACAACGTTCTGTACTGCAATAAGTTGGTGAGAAACTGTGAGGTTATGCAAATATGGTAATTGTGAACAAAACAGTGTAATAGAGCATTTTTAGATACAAGTGCGAATGTTAGGTTAGGTTAAGATATGAACCGTCGTAAAACCGCATTAAACAAATGTCAATTAGTGAGATGCAGTGTTTTTCACCATTAAAAGTCGGGAACTGCGATATCTATTGTGAAAGCGCTTGCAAACGTCGTTAGGTTAGGTTAGGTTAGGTTAGGTTAGGTTAGGTTAGGTTACGTTAGGTTAGGTTGGGTTGGGTTGGGTTAGGTTAGGTTAGGTTAGGTAAGGTTAGGTTAGGTTAGGTTAGGTTACGTTAGGTTAAGGTATGAACCGTCGTAAAACCGCATTAAACAAAGTCACTTAGTGAGATGCCGTGTTTTTCACCTTTACAAGTTGGGAACTGTGATATCTAATGTGAAAGCGCTTGAAACCGTCGTATTGTTGTAGAAAGCAATGTAAAGTAGCGAGTAAAACGTTTTCTAACGATAGAAGTGCGAAGGTTATGTTAGGTTGAGTTATGTTAGTTTAAGCTAGGTAGTGTCGTGAAACTACCAAAAACAACGTCATCTAACGAGATAGTGTTGTTTTATTGCGAGTACGAAACTGCGATAGGTGAAATGTTGTGAAAGCACGCAAAACGGCATGAACAAGCCAAATACTGCGTGTTGTACCGTTACAAGTGCGAAACTGCTATGTTGTGATATTCTCGTTAAAGCGCATGCAAGCATCGTGAAACCTTAAAGAACGGTCATTTAGCGAGATACAGCGTTCTGAACTGTAATAAGTTGGTGAGAAACTGTGAGGTCAAGCAAATATCGTAATTGTGAACGAAACAGTGTAATTGAGCGTATTTAGATACAAGTGCGAATGTTAGGTTAGGTTGAGATATCAACCGTCGTAAAACCGCATTAAACAATGTCACTTAGTGAGATGTAGTGTTTTTCAACATTACAAGTCGGGAACTACGATATCTAATGTGAAAGCACATGAAACCGTCGTAATCTTGTAGAAAACATTGTAAAGTTGCGAGTAAAACGTTTTCTAACGATAGAAGTGCGAAGGTTAGCTTGAGTTATGTTAGTTTAAGCTATGTAGCGTCGTGAGACCACCAAAAAGGACGTCATCTAACGAGATAGTGTTGTTTTATAGCGAGTATTAAACTGCGATAGGTGAAATGTTGTGAAAGCACACAAAACGGCATGAACAAGCAAATACTGCGTGTTCTACCGTTACAAGTGCGAAACTGCTATATTGTGATATTCTCGTTAAAGCGCATGCAAGCATCGTGAAACCTTAAAGAACAATGTCATTTAGCGAGATACAACGTTCTGTACTGCAATAAGTTGGTGAGAAACTGTGAGGTTATGCAAATATGGTAATTGTGAACAAAACAGTGTAATAGAGCGTTTTTAGATACAAGTGCGAATGTTAGGTTAGGTTAAGATATGAACCGTCGTAAAACCGCACTAAACAAATGTCAATTAGTGAGATGCAGTGTTTTTCACCATTAAAAGTCGGGAACTGCGATATCTAATGTGAAAGCGCTTGCAAACGTCGTTAGGTTAGGTTAGGTTAGGTTAGGTTAGGTTAGGT
>NW_027464887.1:0-52500 GCF_043290135.1 Rhipicephalus microplus
GATATTCTCGTTAGAGCGCTTGCAAGCATCGTGAAACCTTAAAGAACAATGTCATTTAGCGAGATACAACGTTCTGTACTGCAATGAGTTGGTGAAAAACTGTGAGGTTATGCAAATATTGTAATTGTGAACAAAACAGTGTAATAGAGCGTTTTTAGATACAAGTGCGAATGTTAGGTTAGGTTAAGATATGAACCGTCGTAAAACCGCATTAAACAATGTCACTTAGTGAGATGTAGTGTTTTTCAACATTACAAGTCGGGAACTACGATATCTAATGTGAAAGCGCATGAAACCGTCGTAATCTTGTAGAAAACATTGTAAAGTGGTGAGTAAAACGTTTTCTAACGATAGAAGTGCGAAGGTTAGGTTAGGTTAGTTTAAGCTAGGTAGCGTCGTGAAAGTACCAAAAACGACGTCATCTAACGAGATAGTGTTGTTTTATAGCGAGTATTAAACTGCGATAGGTGAAATGTTGTAAAAGCACACAAAACGGCATGAACAAGCCAAATACTGCGTGTTGTACCGTTACAAGTGCGAAACTGCTATGTTTTGACATTCTCGGTAAAGCGCATGCAAGTATCGTGAAACCTTAAAGAACGATGTCATTTAGCGAGATACAGCGTTCTGTACTGTAATAAGTTGGTGAGAAACTGTGAGGTCAAGCAAATATCGTAATTGTGAACGAAACAGTGTAATAGAGCGTTTTTTAATACAAGTGCAAATGTTAGGTTAGGTTAAGATATGAACCGTCGTAAAACCGCATTAAACAATGTCACTTGATGAGATGCAGTGTTTTTCACCATTACAAGTCGGGAACTGCGATATCTAATGTGAAAGCGCTTGCAAACGTCGTTAGGTTAGGTTAGGTTAGGTTAGGTTACGTTAGGTTAGGTTAGGTTAGGTTTGGTTAGGTTAGGTTAGGTTAGGTTAGGTTAGGGATGTTAGGTAAGGTTTGGTTAGGTTAGGTTAGGTTAGGTTGGGTTAGGTAAGGTTAGGTTAGGTTAAGATATGAACCGCGCTAAAACCGCATTAAACAATGTCACTTAGTGAGATGCTGTGTTTTTCACCATTACAAGTCGGGAACTGCGATATCTAATGTGAAAGCGCTTGCAAACGTCGTTAGGTTAGGTTAGGTTAGGTTAGGTTAGGTTAGGTTACGTTAGGTTAGGTTTGGTTAGGTTAGGTTAGGTTAGGTTATGTTAGGCTAGGTTGGGTTAGGTTAGGTTAGGTTAGGTTAGGTTAAGATATGAACCGCGCGAAAACCGCATTACACAATGTCACTTAGTGAGATGCAGTGTTTTTCACCTTTACAAGTTGGGAACTGCGATATCTAATGTGAAAGCGCTTGAAACCGTCGTATTGTTGTAGAAAGCAATGTGAAGTAGCGAGTAAAACGTTTTCTAACGATAGAAGTGCGAAGGTTATGTTAGGTTGAGTTATGTTGGTTTAAGCTAGGTAGCGTCGTGAAACTACCAAAAACAACGTCATCTAACGAGATAGTGTTGTTTTATTGCGAGTACGAAACTGCGATAGGTGAAATGTTGTGAAAGCACACAAAACGGCATGAACAAGCCAAATACTGCGTGTTGTACCGTTACAAGTGCGAAACTGCTATGTTGTGATATTCTCGTTAAAGCGCATGCAAGCATCGTGAAACCTTAAAGAACGATGTCATTTAGCGAGATACAGCGTTCTGTACTGCAATAAGTTGGTGAAAAACTGTGAGGTTATGCAAATATCCTAATTGTGAACGAAACAGTGTAATAGAGCGTTTTTTAATACAAGTGCGAATGTTAGGTTAGGTTAAGATATGAACCGTCGTAAAACCGCATTAAACAATGTCACTTGATGAGATGCAGTGTTTTTCACCATTACAAGTCGGGAACTGCGATATCTAATGTGAAAGCGCTTGCAAACGTCGTTAGGTTAGGTTAGGTTAGGTTACGTTAGGTTAGGTTAGGTTAGGTTTGGTTAGGTTAGGTTAGGTTAGGTTAGGTTAGGTTAGGTTAGGTTACGTTAGGTTGGGTTTGGTTAGGTTAGGTTAGGTTAGGTTATGTTAGGTTAGGTTGGGTTAGGTTAGGTTAGGTTAGGTTAAGATATGAACCGCGCTAAAACCGCAATAAACAATGTCACTTAGTGAGATGCAGTGTTTTTCACCTTTACAAGTTGGGAACTGCGATATCTAATGTGAAAGCGCATGAAACCGTCGTAATCTTGTAGAAAACATTGTAAAGTGGTGAGTAAAACGTTTTCTAACGATAGAAGTGCGAAGGTTAGGTTAGGTTAGGTTAGTTTAAGCTAGGTAGCGTCGTGAAACTACCGAAAACGACGTCATCTAACGAGATAGTGTTGTTTTATAGCGAGTATTAAACTGCGATAGGTGAAATGTTGTGAAAGCACACAAAACGGCATGAACAAGCCAAATACTGCGTGTTCTACCGTTACAAGTGCGAAACTGCTATATTGTGATATTCTCGTTAGAGCGCATGCAAGCATCGTGAAACCTTAAAGAACAATGTCATTTAGCGAGATACATTGTTCTGTACTGCAATGAGTTGGTGAAAAACTGTGAGGTTATGCAAATATAGTAATTGTGAACAAAACAGTGTAATAGAGCGTTTTTTAATACAAGTGCGAATGTTAGGTTAGGTTAAGATATGAACCGTCGTAAAACCGCATTAAACAATGTCACTTGATGAGATGCAGTGTTTTTCACCATTACAAGTCGGGAACTGCGATATCTAATGTGAAAGCGCTTGCAAACGTCGTTAGGTTAGGTTAGGTTAGGTTACGTTAGGTTAGGTTAGGTTAGGTTAGGTTTGGTTAGGTTAGGTTAGGTTAGGTTAGGTTAGGTTACGTTAGGTTGGGTTTGGTTAGGTTAGGTTAGGTTAGGTTATGTTAGGTTAGGTTGGGTTAGGTTAGGTTAGGTTAGGTTAGGTTAGGTTAGGTTAAGATATGAACCGCGCTAAAACCGCAATAAACAATGTCACTTAGTGAGATGCAGTGTTTTTCACCATTACAAGTCGGGAACTGCGATATCTAATGTGAAAGCGCTTGCAAACGTCGTTAGGTTAGGTTAGGTTAGGTTACGTTAGGTTAGGTTAGGTTAGGTTTGGTTAGGTTAGGTTAGGTTAGGTTAGGTTACGGTAGGTTGGGTTTGGTTAGGTTAGGTTAGGTTAGGTTATGTTAGGTTAGGTTGGGTTAGGTTAGGTTAGGTTAGGTTAGGTTAAGATATGAACCGCGCTAAAACCGCAATAAACAATGTCACTTAGTGAGATGCAGTGTTTTTCACCTTTACAAGTTGGGAACTGCGATATCTAATGTGAAAGCGCATGAAACCGTCGTAATCTTGTAGAAAACATTGTAAAGTGGTGAGTAAAACGTTTTCTAACGATAGAAGTGCGAAGGTTAGGTTAGGTTAGGTTAGTTTAAGCTAGGTAGCGTCGTGAAACTACCAAAAACGACGTCATCTAACGAGATAGTGTTGTTTTATAGCGAGTATTAAACTGCGATAGGTGAAATGTTGTGAAAGCACACAAAACGGCATGAACAAGCCAAATACTGCGTGTTCTACCGTTACAAGTGCGAAACTGCTATATTGTGATATTCTCGTTAGAGCGCATGCAAGCATCGTGAAACCTTAAAGAACAATGTCATTTAGCGAGATACAACGTTCTGTACTGCAATGAGTTGGTGAAAAACTGTGACGTTATGCAAATATTGTAATTGTGAACAAAACAGTGTAATAGAGCGTTTTTTAATACAAGTGCGAATGTTAGGTTAGGTTAAGATATGAACCGTCGTAAAACCGCATTAAACAATGTCACTTGATGAGATGCAGTGTTTTTCACCATTACAAGTCGGGAACTGCGATATCTAATGTGAAAGCGCTTGCAAACGTCGTTAGGTTAGGTTAGGTTAGGTTACGTTAGGTTAGGTTAGGTTAGGTTTGGTTAGGTTAGGTTAGGTTAGGTTAGGTTAGGTTACGTTAGGTTGGGTTTGGTTAGGTTAGGTTATGTTAGGTTAGGTTGGGTTAGGTTAGGTTAGGTTAGGTTAGGTTAAGATATGAACCGCGCTAAAACCGCAATAAACAATGTCACTTAGTGAGATGCAGTGTTTTTCACCTTTACAAGTTGGGAACTGCGATATCTAATGTGAAAGCGCATGAAACCGTCGTATACTTGTAGAAAACATTGTAAAGTGGTGAGTAAAACGTTTTCTAACGATAGAAGTGCGAAGGTTAGGTTAGGTTAGGTTAGTTTAAGCTAGTTAGCGTCGTGAAACTACCAAAAACGACGTCATCTAACGAGATAGTGTTGTTTTATAGCGAGTATTAAACTGCGATAGGTGAAATGTTGTGAAAGCACACAAAACGGCATGAACAAGCCAAATACTGCGTGTTCTACCGTTACAAGTGCGAAACTGCTATATTGTGATATTCTCGTTAGAGCGCATGCAAGCATCGTGAAACCTTAAAGAACAATGTCATTTAGCGAGATACAACGTTCTGTACTGCAATGAGTTGGTGAAAAACTGTGAGGTTATGCAAATATTGTAATTGTGAACAAAACAGTGTAATAGAGTGTTTTTAGATACAAGTGCGAATGTTAGGTTAGGTTAAGATATGAACCGTCGTAAAACCGCATTAAACAATGTCACTTAGTGAGATGTAGTGTTTTTCAACATTACAAGTCGGGAACTACGATATCTAATGTGAAAGCGCATGAAACCGTCGTAATCTTGTAGAAAACATTGTAAAGTGGTGAGTAAAACGTTTTCTAACGATAGAAGTGCGAAGGTTAGGTTAGGTTAGTTTAAGCTAGGTAGCGTCGTGAAAGTACCAAAAACGACGTCATCTAACGAGATAGTGTTGTTTTATAGCGAGTATTAAACTGCGATAGGTGAAATGTCGTGAAAGCACACAAAACGGCATGAACAAGCCAAATACTGCGTGTTGTACCGTTACAAGTGCGAAACTGCTATGTTTTGACATTCTCGGTAAAGCGCATGCAAGTATCGTGAAACCTTAAAGAACGATGTCATTTAGCGAGATACAGCGTTCTGTACTGTAATAAGTTGGTGACAAACTGTGAGGGCAAGCAAATATCGTAATTGTGAACGAAACAGTGTAATAGAGCGTTTTTTAATACAAGTGCGAATGTTAGGTTAGGTTAAGATATGAACCGTCGTAAAACCGCATTAAACAATGTCACTTGATGAGATGCAGTGTTTTTCACCATTACAAGTCGCGAACTGCGATATCTAATGTGAAAGCGCTTGCAAACGTCGTTAGGTTAGGTTAGGTTAGGTTAGGTTACGTTAGGTTAGGTTAGGTTAGGTTTGGTTAGGTCAGGTTAGGGATGTTAGGTAAGGTTTGGTTAGGTTAGGTTAGGTTAGGTTGGGTTAGGTAAGGTTAGGTTAGGTTAAGATATGAACCGCGCTAAAACCGCATTAAACAATGTCACTTAGTGAGATGCTGTGTTTTTCACCATTACAAGTCGGGAACTGCGATATCTATTGTGAAAGCGCTTGCAAACGTCGTTAGGTTAGGTTAGGTTAGGTTAGGTTAGGTTAGGTTACGTTAGGTTAGGTTTGGTTAGGTTAGGTTAGGTTAGGTTATGTTAGGTTAGGTTGGGTTAGGTTAGGTTAGGTTAGGTTAGGTTAGGTTAAGATATGAACCGCGCTAAAACCGCATTACACAATGTCACTTAGTGAGATGCAGTGTTTTTCAACTTTACAAGTTGGGAACTGCGATATCTAATGTGAAAGCGCTTGAAACCGTCGTATTGTTGTAGAAAGCAATGTAAAGTAGCGAGTAAAACGTTTTCTAACGATAGAAGTGCGAAGGTTATGTTAGGTTGAGTTATGTTAGTTTAAGCTAGGTAGCGTCGTGAAACTACCAAAAACAACGTCATCTAACGAGATAGTGTTGTTTTATTGCGAGTACGAAACTGCGATAGGTGAAATGTTGTGAAAGCACACAAAACGGCATGAACAAGCCAAATACTGCGTGTTGTACCGTTACAAGTGCGAAACTGCTATGTTGTGATATTCTCGTTAAAGCGCATGCAAGCATCGTGAAACCTTAAAGAACGATGTCATTTAGCGAGATACAGCGTTCTGTACTGCAATAAGTTGGTGAAAAACTGTGAGGTTATGCAAATATCCTAATTGTGAACGAAACAGTGTAATAGAGCGTTTTTTATTACAAGTGCGAATGTTAGGTTAGGTTAAGATATGAACCGTCGTAAAACCGCATTAAACAATGTCACTTAGTGAGATGCAGTGTTTTTCACCATTACAAGTCGGGAACTGCGATATCTAATGTGAAAGCGCTTGCAAACGTCGTTAGGTTAGGTTAGGTTAGGTTAGGTTAGGTTAGGTTACGTTAGGTTAGGTTAGGTTAGGTTTGGTTAGGTTAGGTTAGGTTAGGTTAGGGATGTTAGGTAAGGTTTGGTTAGGTTAGGTTAGGTTAGGTTGGGTTAGGTAAGGTTAGGTTAGGTTACGTTAGGTTAAGGTATGAACCGTCGTAAAACCGCATTAAACAATGTCACTTGATGAGATGCAGTGTTTTTCACCATTACAAGTCGGGAACTGCGATATCTAATGTGAAAGCGCTTGCAAACGTCGTTAGGTTAGGTTAGGTTAGGTTACGTTAGGTTAGGTTAGGTTAGGTTTGGTTAGGTTAGGTTAGGTTAGGTTAGGTTACGTTAGGTTAGGTTTGGTTAGGTTAGGTTAGGTTAGGTTATGTTAGGTTAGGTTGGGTTAGGTTAGGTTAGGTTAGGTTAGGTTAAGATATGAACCGCGCTAAAACCGCAATAAACAATGTCACTTAGTGAGATGCAGTGTTTTTCACCTTTACAAGTTGGGAACTGCGATATCTAATGTGAAAGCGCATGAAACCGTCGTAATCTTGTAGAAAACATTGTAAAGTGGTGAGTAAAACGTTTTCTAACGATAGAAGTGCGAAGGTTAGGTTAGGTTAGGTTAGTTTAAGCTAGGTAGCGTCGAGAAACTACCAAAAACGACGTCATCTAACGAGATAGTGTTGTTTTATAGCGAGTATTAAACTGCGATAGGTGAAATGTTGTGAAAGCACACAAAACGGCATGAACAAGCCAAATACTGCGTGTTCTACCGTTACAAGTGCGAAACTGCTCTATTGTGATATTCTCGTTAGAGCGCATGCAAGCATCGTGAAACCTTAAAGAACAATGTCATTTAGCGAGATACAACGTTCTGTACTGCAATGAGTTGGTGAAAAACTGTGAGGTTATGCAAATATTGTAATTGTGAACAAAACAGTGTAATAGAGCGTTTTTAGATACAAGTGCGAATGTTAGGTTAGGTTAAGATATGAACCGTCGTAAAACCGCATTAAACAATGTCACTTAGTGAGATGTAGTGTTTTTCAACATTACAAGTCGGGAACTACGATATCTAATGTGAAAGCGCATGAAACCGTCGTAATCTTGTAGAAAGCATTGTAAAGTGGTGAGTAAAACGTTTTCTAACGATAGAAGTGCGAAGGTTAGGTTAGGTTAGTTTAAGCTAGGTAGCGTCGTGAAACTACCAAAGACAACGTCATCTAACGAGATAGTGTTGTTTTATTGCGAGTACGAAACTGCGATAGGTGAAATGTTGTGAAAGCACACAAAACGGCATGAACAAGCCAAATACTGCGTGTTGTACCGTTACAAGTGCGAAACTGCTATGTTGTGATATTCTCGTTAAAGCGCATGCAAGCATCGTGAAACCTTAAAGAACGATGTCATTTAGCGAGATACAGCGTTCTGTACTGCAATAAGTTGGTGAAAAACTGTGAGGTTATGCAAATATCCTAATTGTGAACGAAACAGTGTAATAGAGCGTTTTTTAATACAAGTGCGAATGTTAGGTTAGGTTAAGATATGAACCGTCGTAAAACCGCATTAAACAATGTCACTTAGTGAGATGCAGTGTTCTTCACCATTACAAGTCAGGAACTGCGATATCTAATGTGAAAGCGCTTGCAAACGTCGTTAGGCTAGGTTAGGTT
The DNA here is from genome assembly GCF_043290135.1 of Rhipicephalus microplus. Lineage (NCBI taxonomy): Eukaryota > Metazoa > Arthropoda > Arachnida > Ixodida > Ixodidae > Rhipicephalus > Rhipicephalus microplus. The sequence continues at coordinate 8,042 of NW_027464887.1, forward strand.
AGGTTAGGTTAGGTTACGTTAGGTTAGGTTAGGTTAGGTTTGGTTAGGTTAGGTTAGGTTAGGTTAGGGATGTTAGGTAAGGTTTGGTTAGGTTAGGTTAGGTTAGGTTGGGTTAGGTAAGGTTAGGTTAGGTTAAGATATGAACCGCGCAAAAACCGCATTAAACAATGTCACTTAGTGAGATGCTGTGTTTTTCACCATTACAAGTCGGGAACTGCGATATCTAATGCGAAAGCGCTTGCAAACGTCGTTAGGTTAGGTTAGGTTAGGTTAGGTTAGGTTACGTTAGGTTAGGTTTGGTTAGGTTAGGTTAGGTTAGGTTAGGTTATGTTAGGTTAGGTTGGGTTAGGTTAGGTTAGGTTAGGTTAAGATATGAACCGCGCTAAAACCACATTAAACAATGTCACTTAGTGAGATGCAGTGTTTTTCACCTTTACAAGTTGGGAACTGCGATATCTAATGTGAAAGCGCATGAAACCGTCGTAATCTTGTAGAAAACATTGTAAAAAGGTGAGTAAAACGTTTTCTAACGATAGAAGTGCGAAGGTTAGGTTAGGTTAGGTTAGTTTAAGCTAGGTAGCGTCGTGAAACTACCAAAAACGACGTCATCTAACGAGATAGTGTTGTTTTATAGCGAGTAATAAACTGCGATAGGTGAATTGTTGTGAAAGCACACAAAACGGCATGAACAAGCCAAATACTGCGTGTTCTACCGTTATACGTGTGAAACTGCTATATTGTGATATTCTCGTTAAAGCGCATGCAAGCATCGTGAAACCTTAAAGAACAATGTCATTTAGCGAGATACAACGTTCTGTACTGCAATAAGTTGGTGAAAAACTGTGAGGTTATGCAAATATTGTAATTGTGAACAAAACAGTGTAATAGAGCGTTTTTAGATACAAGTGTGAATGTTAGGTTAGGTTAAGATATGAACCGTCGTAAAACCGCATTAAACAATGTCACTTAGTGAGATGTAGTGTTTTTCAACATTACAAGTCGGGAACTACGATATCTAATGTGAAAGCGCATGAAACCGTCGTAATCTTGTAGAAAACATTGTAAAGTGGTGAGTAAAACGTTTTCTAACGATAGAAGTGCGAAGGTTAGGTTAGGTTAGGTTAGTTTAGGCTAGGTAGCGTCGTGAAACTACCAAAAACGACGTCATCTAACGAGATAGTGTTGTTTTATAGCGAGTATTAAACTGCGATAGGTGAAATGTTGTGAAAGCACACAAAATGGCATGAACTAGCCAGATACTGCGTCTTGTGCCGTTACAAGTGCGAAACTGCTTTATTGTGATATTCTCGTTAAAGCGCATGCAAGTATCGTGAAACCTTAAAGAACGATGTCATTTAGCGAGATACAGCGTTCTGAACTATAATAAGTTGGTGAGAAACTGTGAGGTCAAGCAAATATCGTAATTGTGAACGAAACAGTGTAATTGAGCGTATTTAGATACAAGTGCGAATGTTAGGTTAGGTTGAGATATCAACCGTCGTAAAACCGCATTAAACAATGTCACTTAGTGAGATGTAGTGTTTTTCAACATTACAAGTCGGGAACTACGATATCTAATGTGAAAGCGCATGAAACCGTCGTAATCTTGTAGAAAACATTGTAAAGGTGCGAGTAAAACGTTTTCTAACGATAGAAGTGCGAAGGTTAGCTTGAGTTATGTTAGTTTAAGCTATGTAGCGTCGTGAGACCACCAAAAAGGACGTCAACTAACGAGATAGCGTTGTTTTATTGCATGTACGTAACTGCAATAGGTGAAATGTTGTGAAAGTACACAAAACGGCTTGAACAAGCCAGATACTGCGTGTTGTACCGTTACAAGTGCGAAACTGCTATAATGTGATATTCTTGTTAAAGCGCATGCAAGCATCGTGAAACCTTAAAGAACGATGTCATTTAGCGAGATAAAGCGTTCTGTACTGCAATAAGTTGGTGAAAAACTGTGAGGTTATGCAAATATCGTAATTGTGAACGAAACAGTGTAATAGAGCGTTTTTCCATACAAGTACGAATGTTAGGTTAGGTTAAGATATGAACCGTCGTAAAACCGCATTAAACAATGTCACTTAGTGAGATGCAGTGTTTTTCACCATTACAAGTCGGGAACTGCGATATCTAATGTGAAAGCGCTTGCAAACGTCGTTAGGTTAGGTTAGGTTAGGTTAGGTTAGGTTACGTTAGGTTAGGTTTGGTTAGGTTAGGTTAGGTTAGGTTATGTTAGGTAAGGTTGGGTTAGGTTAGGTTAGGTTAGGTTAGGTTAGATTAAGATACGAACCGCGCTAAAACCGCATTAAACAATTTCACTTAGTGAGATGCAGTGTTTTTCACCTTTACAAGTTGGGAACTGCGATATCTAATGTGAAAGCGCTTGCAAACGTCGTTAGGTTAGGTTAGGTTAGGTTAGGTTAGGTTACGTTAGGTTAGGTTTGGTTAGGTTAGGTTAGGTTAAGTTATGTTAGGTTAGGTTATGTTAGGTTAGGTTGGGTTAGGTTAGGTTAGGTTACGTTAGGTTAAGGTATGAACCGTTGTAAAACCGCAATAAACAATGTCACTTAGTGAGATGCAGTGTTTTTCACCTTTACAAGTTGGGAACTGCGATATCTAATGTGAAAGCGCTTGAAACCGTCGTAATGTTGTAGAAAGCAATGTAAAGTAGCGAGTAAATTCTAACAATAGAAGTGCGAAGGTTATATTAGGTTGAGTTATGTTAGTTTAAGCTAGGTAGCGTCGTGAAACCACCAAAAACGACGTCATCTAACGAGATAGTGTTGTTTTATTGCGAGTACGAAACTGCGATAGGTAAAATGTGAAAGCACACAAAACGGCATGAACAAGCCAAATACTGCGTGTTGTACCGTTACAAGTGCGAAACTGCTATGTTTTGACATTCTCGGTAAAGCGCATGCAAGTATCGTGAAACCTTAAAGAACGATGTCATTTAGCGAGATACAGCGTTCTGTACTGTAATAAGTTGGTGAGAAACTGTGAGGTTATGCAAATATCCTAATCGTGAACGAAACAGTGTAATAGAGCGTTTTTTAATACAAGTGCGAATGTTAGGTTAGGTTAAGATATGAACCGTCGTAAAACCGCATTAAACAATGTCACTTGATGAGATGCAGTGTTTTTCACCATTACAAGTCGGGAACTGCGATATCTAATGTGAAAGCGCTTGCAAACGTCGTTAGGTTAGGTTAGGTTAGGTTACGTTAGGTTAGGTTAGGTTAGGTTTGGTTAGGTTAGGTTAGGTTAGGTTAGGTTACGTTAGGTTGGGTTTGGTTAGGTTAGGTTAGGTTAGGTTATGTTAGGTTAGGTTGGGTTAGGTTAGGTTAGGTTAGGTTAGGTTAAGATATGAACCGCGCTAAAACCGCAATAAACAATGTCACTTAGTGAGATGCAGTGTTTTTCACCTTTACAAGTTGGGAACTGCGATATCTAATGTGAAAGCGCATGAAACCGTCGTAATCTTGTAGAAAACATTGTAAAGTGGTGAGTAAAACGTTTTCTAACGATAGAAGTGCGAAGGTTAGGTTAGGTTAGGTTAGTTTAAGCTAGGTAGCGTCGTGAAACTACCAAAAACGACGTCATCTAACGAGATAGTGTTGTTTTATAGCGAGTATTAAACTGCGATAGGTGAAATGTTGTGAAAGCACACAAAACGGCATGAACAAGCCAAATACTGCGTGTTCTACCGTTACAAGTGCGAAACTGCTATATTGTGATATTCTCGTTAGAGCGCATGCAAGCATCGTGAAACCTTAAAGAACAATGTCATTTAGCGAGATACAACGTTCTGTACTGCAATGAGTTGGTGAAAAACTGTGAGGTTATGCAAATATTGTAATTGTGAACAAAACAGTGTAATAGAGCGTTTTTTAATACAAGTGCGAATGTTAGGTTAGGTTAAGATATGAACCGTCGTAAAACCGCATTAAACAATGTCACTTGATGAGATGCAGTGTTTTTCACCATTACAAGTCGGGAACTGCGATATCTAATGTGAAAGCGCTTGCAAACGTCGTTAGGTTAGGTTAGGTTAGGTTATGTTAGGTTAGGTTAGGTTAGGTTTGGTTAGGTTAGGTTAGGTTAGGTTAGGTTAGGTTACGTTAGGTTGGGTTTGGTTAGGTTAGGTTAGGTTAGGTTATGTTAGGTTAGGTTGGGTTAGGTTAGGTTAGGTTAGGTTAGGTTAAGATATGAACCGCGCTAAAACCGCAATAAACAATGTCACTTAGTGAGATGCAGTGTTTTTCACCTTTACAAGGTGGGAACTGCGATATCTAATGTGAAAGCGCATGAAACCGTCGTAATCTTGTAGAAAACATTGTAAAGTGGTGAGTAAAACGTTTTCTAACGATAGAAGTGCGAAGGTTAGGTTAGGTTAGGTTAGTTTAAGCTAGTTAGCGTCGTGAAACTACCAAAAACGACGTCATCTAACGAGATAGTGTTGTTTTATAGCGAGTATTAAACTGCGATAGGTTAAATGTTGTGAAAGCACACAAAACGGCATGAACAAGCCAAATACTGCGTGTTCTACCGTTACAAGTGCGAAACTGCTATATTGTGATATTCTCGTTAGAGCGCATGCAAGCATCGTGATACCTTAAAGAACAATGTCATTTAGCGAGATACAACGTTCTGTACTGCAATGAGTTGGTGAAAAACTGTGAGGTTATGCAAATATTGTAATTGTGAACAAAACAGTGTAATAGAGCGTTTTTAGATACAAGTGCGAAAGTTAGGTTAGGTTAAGATATGAACCGTCGTAAAACCGCATTAAACAATGTCACTTAGTGAGATGTAGTGTTTTTCAACATTACAAGTCGGGAACTACGATATCTAATGTGAAAGCGCATGAAACCGTCGTAATCTTGTAGAAAACATTGTAAAGTGGTGAGTAAAACGTTTTCTAACGATAGAAGTGCGAAGGTTAGGTTAGGTTAGTTTAAGCTAGGTAGCGTCGTGAAAGTACCAAAAACGACGTCATCTAACGAGATAGTGTTGTTTTATAGCGAGTATTAAACTGCGATAGGTGAAATGTCGTGAAAGCACACAAAACGGCATGAACAAGCCAAATACTGCGTGTTGTACCGTTACAAGTGCGAAACCGCTATGTTTTGACATTCTCGGTAAAGCGCATGCAAGTATCGTGAAACCTTAAAGAACGATGTCATTTAGCGAGATACAGCGTTCTGTACTGTAATAAGTTGGTGACAAACTGTGAGGGCAAGCAAATATCGTAATTGTGAACGAAACAGTGTAATAGAGCGTTTTTTAATACAAGTGCGAATGTTAGGTTAGGTTAAGATATGAACCGTCGTAAAACCGCATTAAACAATGTCACTTGATGAGATGCAGTGTTTTTCACCATTACAAGTCGCGAACTGCGATATCTAATGTGAAAGCGCTTGCAAACGTCGTTAGGTTAGGTTAGGTTAGGTTAGGTTACGTTAGGTTAGGTTAGGTTAGGTTTGGTTAGGTCAGGTTAGGGATGTTAGGTAAGGTTTGGTTAGGTTAGGTTAGGTTAGGTTGGGTTAGGTAAGGTTAGGTTAGGTTAAGATATGAACCGCGCTAAAACCGCATTAAACAATGTCACTTAGTGAGATGCTGTGTTTTTCACCATTACAAGTCGGGAACTGCGATATCTAATGTGAAAGCGCTTGCAAACGTCGTTATGTTAGGTTAGGTTAGGTTAGGTTAGGTTACGTTAGGTTAGGTTTGGTTAGGTTAGGTTAGGTTAGGTTATGTTAGGTTAGGTTGGGTTAGGTTAGGTTAGGTTAAGATATGAACCGCGCTAAAACCGCATTACACAATGTCACTTAGTGAGATGCAGTGTTTTTCACCTTTACAAGTTGGGAACTGCGATATCTAATGTGAAAGCGCTTGAAACCGTCGTATTGTTGTAGAAAGCAATGTAAAGTAGCGAGTAAAACGTTTTCTAACGATAGAAGTGCGAAGGTTATGTTAGGTTGAGTTATGTTAGTTTAAGCTAGGTAGCGTCGTGAAACTACCAAAGACAACGTCATCTAACGAGATAGTGTTGTTTTATTGCGAGTACGAAACTGCGATAGGTGAAATGTTGTGAAAGCACACAAAACGGCATGAACAAGCCAAATACTGCGTGTTGTACCGTTACAAGTGCGAAACTGCTATGTTGTGATATTCTCGTTAAAGCGCATGCAAGCATCGTGAAACCTTAAAGAACGATGTCATTTAGCGAGATACAGCGTTCTGTACTGCAATAAGTTGGTGAAAAACTGTGAGGTTATGCAAATATCCTAATTGTGAACGAAACAGTGTAATAGAGCGTTTTTTAATACAAGTGCGAATGTTAGGTTAGGTTAAGATATGAACCGTCGTAAAACCGCATTAAACAATGTCACTTAGTGAGATGCAGTGTTTTTCACCATTACAAGTCAGGAACTGCGATATCTAATGTGAAAGCGCTTGCAAACGTCGTTAGGTTAGGTTAGGTTAGGTTAGGTTAGGTTACGTTAGGTTAGGTTAGGTTAGGTTTGGTTAGGTTAGGTTAGGTTAGGTTAGGTTAGGGATGTTAGGTAAGGTTTGGTTAGGTTAGGTTAGGTTAGGTTGGGTTAGGTAAGGTTAGGTTAGGTTAAGATATGAACCGCGCAAAAACCGCATTAAACAATGTCACTTAGTGAGATGCTGTGTTTTTCACCATTACAAGTCGGGAACTGCGATATCTAATGCGAAAGCGCATGAAACCGTCGTAATCTTGTAGAAAACATTGTAAAGTGGTGAGTAAAACGTTTTCTAACGATAGAAGTGCGAAGGTTAGGTTAGGTTAGGTTAGTTTAAGCTAGGTAGCGTCGTGAAACTACCAAAAACGACGTCATCTAACGAGATAGTGTTGTTTTATAGCGAGTAATAAACTGCGATAGGTGAATTGTTGTGAAAGCACACAAAACGGCATGAACAAGCCAAATACTGCGTGTTCTACCGTTACACGTGTGAAACTGCTATATTGTGATATTCTCGTTAAAGCGCATGCAAGCATCGTGAAACCTTAAAGAACAATGTCATTTAGCGAGATACAACGTTCTGTACTGCAATCAGTTGGTGAAAAACTGTGAGGTTATGCAAATATTGTAATTGTGAACAAAACAGTGTAATAGAGCGTTTTTAGATACAAGTGTGAATGTTAGGTTAGGTTAAGATATGAACCGTCGTAAAACCGCATTAAACAATGTCACTTAGTGAGATGTAGTGTTTTTCAACATTACAAGTCGGGAACTACGATATCTAATGTGAAAGCGCATGAAACCGTCGTAATCTTGTAGAAAACATTGTAAAGTGGTGAGTAAAACGTTTTCTAACGATAGAAGTGCGAAGGTTAGGTTAGGTTAGGTTAGTTTAGGCTAGGTAGCGTCGTGAAACTACCAAAAACGAGGTCATCTAACGAGATAGTGTTGTTTTATAGCGAGTATTAAACTGCGATAGGTGAAATGTTGTGAAAGCACACAAAATGGCATGAACTAGCCAGATACTGCGTCTTGTGCCGTTACAAGTGCGAAACTGCTTTATTGTGATATTCTCGTTAAAGCGCATGCAAGTATCGTGAAACCTTAAAGAACGATGTCATTTAGCGAGATACAGCGTTCTGAACTATAATAAGCTGGTGAGAAACTGTGAGGTCAAGCAAATATCGTAATTGTGAACGAAACAGTGTAATTGAGCGTATTTAGATACAAGTGCGAATGTTAGGTTAGGTTGAGATATCAACCGTCGTAAAACCGCATTAAACAATGTCACTTAGTGACATGTAGTGTTTTTCAACATTACAAGTCGGGAACTACGATATCTAATGTGAAAGCGCATGAAACCGTCGTAATCTTGTAGAAAACATTGTAAAGTTGCGAGTAAAACGTTTTCTAACGATAGAAGTGCGAAGGTTAGCTTGAGTTATGTTAGTTTAAGCTATGTAGCGTCGTGAGACCACCAAAAAGGACGTCAACTAACGAGATAGCGTTGTTTTATTGCATGTACGTAACTGCAATAGGTGAAATGTTGTGAAAGTACACAAAACGGCTTGAACAAGCCAGATACTGCGTGTTGTACCGTTACAAGTGCGAAACTGCTATAATGTGATATTCTTGTTAAAGCGCATGCAAGCATCGTGAAACCTTAAAGAACGATGTCATTTAGCGAGATACAGCGTTCTGTACTGCAATAATTTGGTGAAAAACTGTGAGGTTATGCAAATATCGTAATTGTGAACGAAACAGTGTAATAGAGCGTTTTTCCATACAAGTACGAATGTTAGGTTAGGTTAAGATATGAACCGTCGTAAAACCGCATTAAACAATGTCACTTAGTGAGATGCAGTGTTTTTCACCATTACAAGTCGGGAACTGCGATATCTAATGTGAAAGCGCTTGCAAACGTCGTTAGGTTAGGTTAGGTTAGGTTAGGTTAGGTTAGGTTACGTTAGGTTAGGTTTGGTTAGGTTAGGTTAGGTTAGGTTATGTTAGGTAAGGTTGGGTTAGGTTAGGTTAGGTTAGGTTAGGTTAGATTAAGATACGAACCGCGCTAAAACCGCATTAAACAATGTCACTTAGTGAGATGCAGTGTTTTTCACCTTTACAAGTTGGGAACTGCGATATCTAATGTGAAAGCGCTTGCAAACGTCGTTAGGTTAGGTTAGGTTAGGTTAGGTTACGTTAGGTTAGGTTTGGTTAGGTTAGGTTAGGTTAAGTTATGTTAGGTTAGGTTATGTTAGGTTAAATTGGGTTAGGTTAGGTTAGGTTACGTTAGGTTAAGGTATGAACCGTTGTAAAACCGCAATAAACAATGTCACTTAGTGAGATGCAGTGTTTTTCACCTTTACAAGTTGGGAACTGCGATATCTAATGTGAAAGCGCTTGAAACCGTCGTAATGTTGTAGAAATCAATGTAAAGTAGCGAGTAAAACGTTTTCTAACAATAGAAGTGCGAAGGTTATATTAGGTTGAGTTATGTTAGTTTAAGCTAGGTAGCGTCGTGAAACCACCAAAAATGACGTCATCTAACGAGATAGTGTTGTTTTATTGCGAGTACGAAACTGCGATAGGTAAAATGTGAAAGAACACAAAACGGCATGAACAAGCCAAATACTGCGTGTTGTACCGTTACAAGTGCGAAACTGCTATGTTTTGACATTCTCGGTAAAGCGCATGCAAGTATCGTGAAACCTTAAAGAACGATGTCATTTAGCGAGATACAGCGTTCTGTACTGTAATAAGTTGGTGAGAAACTGTGAGGTCAAGCAAATATCGTAATTGTGAACGAAACAGTGTAATTGAGCGTCTTTAGATACAAGTGCGAATGTTAGGTTAGGTTGACATATCAACCGTCGTAAAACCGCATTAAACAGTGTCACTTAGTGAGATGTAGTGTTTTTCAACATTACAAGTCGGGAACTACGATATCTAATGTGAAAGCGCATGAAACCGTCGTAATCTTGTAGAAAACATTGTAAAGTTGCGAGTAAAACGTTTTCTAACGATAGAAGTGCGAAGGTTAGGTTAGGTTAGGTTAGTTTAAGCTAGGTAGCGTCGTGAAACTACCAAAAACGACGTCATCTAACGAGATAGTGTTGTTTTATAGCGAGTATTAAACTGCGATAGGTGAAATGTGAAAGCACACAAAACGGCATGAACAAGCCAAATACTGCGTGTTCTACCGTTACAAGTGCGAAACTGCTATATTGTGATATTCTCGTTAAAGCGCATGCAAGCATCGTGAAACCTTAAAGAATAATGTCATTTAGCGAGATACAACGTTCTGTACTGCAATAAGTTGGTGAAAAACTGTGAGGTTATGCAAATATGGTAATTGTGAACAAAACAGTGTAATAGAGCGTTTTTAGATACAAGTGCGAATGTTAGGTTAGGTTAAGATATGAACCGTCGTAAAACCGCATTAAACAATGTCAATTTGTGAGATGCAGTGTTTTTCACCATTAAAAGTCGGGAACTGCGATATCTAATGTGAAAGCGCTTGCAACCGTCGTTAGGTTAGGTTAGGTTAGGTTAGGTTAGGTTAGGTTAGGTTTTGTTAGGTTAGGTTAGGTTAGGTTAGATTAGGTTAGGTTGGGTTGAGTTGGGTTAGGTTAGGTTAGGTTAGGTTAGGTTGGGTTAGGTTAGGTTAGGTTAGGTTACGTTAGGTTAGGTTAGGTTACGTTAGGTTAGGTTAGGTTAGGTTAGGTTACGTTAGGTTAGGTTAGGTTAGGTAAGGATAATTTGGTTAGGTTAGGTAAGGTTAGGTTAGGTTAGGTTAGGTTGGGTTGGGTGTTGTTGGTTTGGGTTGGGTTGGGTTGGGTTAGGTTGGGTTAGGTTAGGTTAGGTTAGGTTACGTTAGGTTAGGTTAGGTTATGTTAGGTTAGGTTAGGTTAGGTTACGTTAGGTTAGGTTAGGTCAGGAAAGGTTAGGTTACGTTAGAATAGGTTAGGTTAGGTTAGGTTACGTTAGGTTAGGTTAAGTTAGGTTAGGTTTGGTTAGGTTAGCTTAGGTTAGGTTAGGTTGGGTTGGGTTGGGTTGGGTTAGGTTAGGTTAGGTTAGGTTAGGTTGGGTTAGGTTAGTTTAGGTTAGGTTAGGTTAGGTTAGGTTGGGTTGGGTTGGGTTAGGTTAGGTTAGGTTAGGTTAGGTAAGGTTAGGTTAGGTTAGGTTAGGTTACGTTAGGTTAAGGTATGAACCGTCGTAAAACCGCATTAAACAATGTCACTTAGTGAGATGCAGTGTTTTTCACCTTTACAAGTTGGGAACTGTGATATCTAATGTGAAAGCGCTTGAAACCGTCGTATTGTTGTAGAAAGCAATGTAAAGTAGCGAGTAAAACGTTTTCTAACGATAGAAGTGCGAAGGTTATGTTAGGTTGAGTTATGTTAGTTTAAGCTAGGTAGCGTCGTGAAACTACCAAAAACAACGTCATCTAACGAGATAGTGTTGTTTTATTGCGAGTACGAAACTGCGATAGGTGAAATGTTGTGAAAGCACACAAAACGGCATGAACAAGCCAAATACTGCGTGTTGTACCGTTACAAGTGCGAAACTGCTATGTTGTGATATTCTCGTTAAAGCGCATGCAAGCATCGTGAAACCTTAAAGAACGATGTCATTTAGCGAGATACAGCGTTCTGTACTGCAATAAGTTGGTGAAAAACTGTGAGGTTATGCAAATATCCTAATTGTGAACGAAACAGTGTAATAGAGCGTTTTTTAATACAAGTGCGAATGTTAGGTTAGGTTAAGATATGAACCGTCGTAAAACCGCATTAAACAATGTCACTTGATGAGATGCAGTGTTTTTCACCATTACAAGTCGGGAACTGCGATATCTAATGTGAAAGCGCTTGCAAACGTCGTTAGGTTAGGTTAGGTTAGGTTACGTTAGGTTAGGTTAGGTTAGGTTTGGTTAGGTTAGGTTAGGTTAGGTTAGGTTACGTTAGGTTAGGTTTGGTTAGGTTAGGTTAGGTTAGGTTATGTTAGGTTCGGTTGGGTAAGGTTAGGTTAGGTTAGGTTAGGTTAGGTTAAGATATGAACCGCGCTAAAACCGCAATAAACAATGTCACTTAGTGAGATGCAGTGTTTTTCACCTTTACAAGTTGGGAACTGCGATATCTAATGTGAAAGCGCATGAAACCGTCGTAATCTTGTAGAAAACATTGTAAAGTGGTGAGTAAAACGTTTTCTAACGATAGAAGTGCGAAGGTTAGGTTAGGTTAGGTTAGTTTAAGCTAGGTAGCGTCGTGAAACTACCAAAAACGACGTCATCTAACGAGATAGTGTTGTTTTATAGCGAGTATTAAACTGCGATAGGTGAAATGTTGTGAAAGCACACAAAACGGCATGAACAAGCCAAATACTGCGTGTTATACCGTTACAAGTGCGAAACTGCTATATTGTGATATTCTCGTTAGAGCGCATGCAAGCATCGTGAAACCTTAAAGAACAATGTCATTTAGCGAGATACAACGTTCTGTACTGCAATGAGTTGGTGAAAAACTGTGAGGTTATGCAAATATTGTAATTGTGAACAAAACAGTGTAATAGAGCGTTTTTAGATACAAGTGCGAATGTTAGGTTAGGTTAAGATATGAACCGTCGTAAAACCGCATTAAACAATGTCACTTAGTGAGATGTAGTGTTTTTCAACATTACAAGTCGGGAACTACGATATCTAATGTGAAAGCGCATGAAACCGTTGTAATCTTGTAGAAAACATTGTAAAGTGGTGAGTAAAACGTTTTCTAACGATAGAAGTGCGAAGGTTAGGTTAGGTTAGTTTAAGCTAGGTAGCGTCGTGAAAGTACCAAAAACGACGTCATCTAACGAGATAGTGTTGTTTTACAGCGAGTATTAAACTGCGATAGGTGAAATGTTGTGAAAGCACACAAAACGGCATGAACAAGCCAAATACTGCGTGTTGTACCGTTACAAGTGCGAAACTGCTATGTTTTGACATTCTCGGTAAAGCGCATGCAAGTATCGTGAAACCTTAAAGAACGATGTCATTTAGCGAGATACAGCGTTCTGTACTGTAATAAGTTGGTGAGAAACTGTGAGGTCAAGCAAATATCGTAATTGTGGACGAAACAGTGTAATAGAGCGTTTTTTAATACAAGTGCGAATGTTAGGTTAGGTTAAGATATGAACCGTCGTAAAACCGCATTAAACAATGTCACTTGATGAGATGCAGTGTTTTTCACCATTACAAGTCGGGAACTGCGATATCTAATGTGAAAGCGCTTGCAAACGTCGTTAGGTTAGGTTAGGTTAGGTTAGGTTACGTTAGGTTAGGTTAGGTTTGGTTAGGTTAGGTTAGGTTAGGTTAGGGATGTTAGGTAAGGTTTGGTTAGGTTAGGTTAGGTTAGGTTAGGTTGGGTTAGGTAAGGTTAGGTTAGGTTAAGATATGAACCGCGCTAAAACCTCATTAAACAATGTCACTTAGTGAGATGCTGTGTTTTTCACCATTACAAGTCGGGAACTGCGATATCTAATGTGAAAGCGCTTGCAAACGTCGTTAGGTTAGGTTAGGTTAGGTTAGGTTAGGTTAGGTTACGTTAGGTTAGGTTTGGTTAGGTTAGGTTAGGTTAGGTTATGTTAGGTTAGGTTGGGTTAGGTTAGGTTAGGTTAGGTTAGGTTAAGATATGAACCGCGCTAAAACCGCATTACACAATGTCACTTAGTGAGATGCAGTGTTTTTCACCTTTACAAGTTGGGAACTGCGATATCTAATGTGAAAGCGCTTGCAAACGTCGTTAGGTTAGGTTAGGTTAGGTTAGGTTAGGTTAGGTTACGTTAGGTTAGGTTTGGTTAGGTTAGGTTAGGTTAGGTTATGTTAGGTTAGGTTGGGTTAGGTTAGGTTAGGTTAAGATATGAACCGCGCTAAAACCGCAATACACAACGTCACTTAGTGAGATGCAGTGTTTTTCACCTTTACAAGTTGGGAACTGCGATATCTAATGTGAAAGCGCTTGAAACCGTCGTATTGTTGTAGAAAGCAATGTAAAGTAGCGAGTAAAACGTATTCTAACGATAGAAGTGCGAAGGTTATGTTAGGTTGAGTTATGTTAGTTTAAGCTAGGTAGCGTCGTGAAACTACCAAAGACAACGTCATCTAACGAGATAGTGTTGTTTTATTGCGAGTACGAAACTGCGATAGGTGAAATGTTGTGAAAGCACACAAAACGGCATGAACAAGCCAAATACTGCGTGTTGTACCGTTACAAGTGCGAAACTGCTATGTTGTGATATTCTCGTTAAAGCGCATGCAAGCATCGTGAAACCTTAAAGAACGATGTCATTTAGCGAGATACAGCGTTCTGTACTGCAATAAGTTGGTGAAAAACTGTGAGGTTATGCAAATATCCTAATTGTGAACGAAACAGTGTAATAGAGCGTTTTTTAATACAAGTGCGAATGTTAGGTTAGGTTAAGATATGAACCGTCGTAAAACCGCATTAAACAATGTCACTTAGTGAGATGCAGTGTTTTTCACCATTAAAAGTCGGGAACTGCGATATCTAATGTGAAAGCGCTTGCAACCGTCGTTAGGTTAGGTTAGGTTAGGTTAGGTTAGGTTAGGTTAGGTTTTGTTAGGTTAGGTTAGGTTAGGTTAGATTAGGTTAGGTTGGGTTGAGTTGGGTTAGGTTAGGTTAGGTTAGGTTGGGTTAGGTTAGGTTAGGTTAGGTTACGTTAGGTTAGGTTAGGTTACGTTAGGTTAGGTTAGGTTAGGTTAGGTTAGGTTACGTTAGGTTAGGTTAGGTTAGGTAAGGATAATTTGGTTAGGTTAGGTAAGGTTAGGTTAGGTTAGGTTAGGTTGGGTTGGGTGTTGTTGGTTTGGGTTGGGTTGGGTTGGGTTAGGTTGGGTTAGGTTAGGTTAGGTTAGGTTACGTTAGGTTAGGTTAGGTTATGTTAGGTTAGGTTAGGTTAGGTTACGTTAGGTTAGGTTAGGTCAGGAAAGGTTAGGTTACGTTAGAATAGGTTAGGTTAGGTTAGGTTACGTTAGGTTAGGTTAAGTTAGGTTAGGTTTGGTTAGGTTAGCTTAGGTTAGGTTAGGTTGGGTTGGGTTGGGTTGGGTTAGGTTAGGTTAGGTTAGGTTAGGTTGGGTTAGGTTAGTTTAGGTTAGGTTAGGTTAGGTTAGGTTGGGTTGGGTTGGGTTAGGTTAGGTTAGGTTAGGTTAGGTAAGGTTAGGTTAGGTTAGGTTAGGTTACATTAGGTTAAGGTATGAACCGTCGTAAAACCGCATTAAACAATGTCACTTAGTGAGATGCAGTGTTTTTCACCTTTACAAGTTGGGAACTGTGATATCTAATGTGAAAGCGCTTGAAACCGTCGTATTGTTGTAGAAAGCAATGTAAAGTAGCGAGTAAAACGTTTTCTAACGATAGAAGTGCGAAGGTTATGTTAGGTTGAGTTATGTTAGTTTAAGCTAGGTAGCGTCGTGAAACTACCAAAAACAACGTCATCTAACGAGATAGTGTTGTTTTATTGCGAGTACGAAACTGCGATAGGTGAAATGTTGTGAAAGCACACAAAACGGCATGAACAAGCCAAATACTGCGTGTTGTACCGTTACAAGTGCGAAACTGCTATGTTGTGATATTCTCGTTAAAGCGCATGCAAGCATCGTGAAACCTTAAAGAACGATGTCATTTAGCGAGATACAGCGTTCTGTACTGCAATAAGTTGGTGAAAAACTGTGAGGTTATGCAAATATCCTAATTGTGAACGAAACAGTGTAATAGAGCGTTTTTTAATACAAGTGCGAATGTTAGGTTAGGTTAAGATATGAACCGTCGTAAAACCGCATTAAACAATGTCACTTGATGAGATGCAGTGTTTTTCACCATTACAAGTCGGGAACTGCGATATCTAATGTGAAAGCGCTTGCAAACGTCGTTAGGTTAGGTTAGGTTAGGTTACGTTAGGTTAGGTTAGGTTAGGTTTGGTTAGGTTAGGTTAGGTTAGGTTACGTTAGGTTAGGTTTGGTTAGGTTAGGTTAGGTTAGGTTATGTTAGGTTCGGTTGGGTAAGGTTAGGTTAGGTTAGGTTAGGTTAGGTTAAGATATGAACCGCGCTAAAACCGCAATAAACAATGTCACTTAGTGAGATGCAGTGTTTTTCACCTTTACAAGTTGGGAACTGCGATATCTAATGTGAAAGCGCATGAAACCGTCGTAATCTTGTAGAAAACATTGTAAAGTGGTGAGTAAAACGTTTTCTAACGATAGAAGTGCGAAGGTTAGGTTAGGTTAGGTTAGTTTAAGCTAGGTAGCGTCGTGAAACTACCAAAAACGACGTCATCTAACGAGATAGTGTTGTTTTATAGCGAGTATTAAACTGCGATAGGTGAAATGTTGTGAAAGCACACAAAACGGCATGAACAAGCCAAATACTGCGTGTTATACCGTTACAAGTGCGAAACTGCTATATTGTGATATTCTCGTTAGAGCGCATGCAAGCATCGTGAAACCTTAAAGAACAATGTCATTTAGCGAGATACAACGTTCTGTACTGCAATGAGTTGGTGAAAAACTGTGAGGTTATGCAAATATTGTAATTGTGAACAAAACAGTGTAATAGAGCGTTTTTAGATACAAGTGCGAATGTTAGGTTAGGTTAAGATATGAACCGTCGTAAAACCGCATTAAACAATGTCACTTAGTGAGATGTAGTGTTTTTCAACATTACAAGTCGGGAACTACGATATCTAATGTGAAAGCGCATGAAACCGTTGTAATCTTGTAGAAAACATTGTAAAGTGGTGAGTAAAACGTTTTCTAACGATAGAAGTGCGAAGGTTAGGTTAGGTTAGTTTAAGCTAGGTAGCGTCGTGAAAGTACCAAAAACGACGTCATCTAACGAGATAGTGTTGTTTTACAGCGAGTATTAAACTGCGATAGGTGAAATGTTGTGAAAGCACACAAAACGGCATGAACAAGCCAAATACTGCGTGTTGTACCGTTACAAGTGCGAAACTGCTATGTTTTGACATTCTCGGTAAAGCGCATGCAAGTATCGTGAAACCTTAAAGAACGATGTCATTTAGCGAGATACAGCGTTCTGTACTGTAATAAGTTGGTGAGAAACTGTGAGGTCAAGAAAATATCGTAATTGTGGACGAAACAGTGTAATAGAGCGTTTTTTAATACAAGTGCGAATGTTAGGTTAGGTTAAGATATGAACCGTCGTAAAACCGCATTAAACAATGTCACTTGATGAGATGCAGTGTTTTTCACCATTACAAGTCGGGAACTGCGATATCTAATGTGAAAGCGCTTGCAAACGTCGTTAGGTTAGGTTAGGTTAGGTTAGGTTACGTTAGGTTAGGTTAGGTTTGGTTAGGTTAGGTTAGGTTAGGGATGTTAGGTAAGGTTTGGTTAGGTTAGGTTAGGTTAGGTTAGGTTGGGTTAGGTAAGGTTAGGTTAGGTTAAGATATGAACCGCGCTAAAACCGCATTAAACAATGTCACTTAGTGAGATGCTGTGTTTTTCACCATTACAAGTCGGGAACTGCGATATCTAATGTGAAAGCGCTTGCAAACGTCGTTAGGTTAGGTTAGGTTAGGTTAGGTTAGGTTAGGTTACGTTAGGTTAGGTTTGGTTAGGTTAGGTTAGGTTAGGTTATGTTAGGTTAGGTTGGGTTAGGTTAGGTTAGGTTAGGTTAGGTTAAGATATGAACCGCGCTAAAACCGCATTACACAATGTCACTTAGTGAGATGCAGTGTTTTTCACCTTTACAAGTTGGGAACTGCGATATCTAATGTGAAAGCGCTTGCAAAGGTCGTTAGGTTAGGTTAGGTTAGGTTAGGTTAGGTTAGGTTACGTTAGGTTAGGTTTGGTTAGGTTAGGTTAGGTTAGGTTATGTTAGGTTAGGTTGGGTTAGGTTAGGTTAGGTTAAGATATGAACCGCGCTAAAACCGCAATACACAACGTCACTTAGTGAGATGCAGTGTTTTTCACCTTTACAAGTTGGGAACTGCGATATCTAATGTGAAAGCGCTTGAAACCGTCGTATTGTTGTAGAAAGCAATGTAAAGTAGCGAGTAAAACGTATTCTAACGATAGAAGTGCGAAGGTTATGTTAGGTTGAGTTATGTTAGTTTAAGCTAGGTAGCGTCGTGAAACTACCAAAGACAACGTCATCTAACGAGATAGTGTTGTTTTATTGCGAGTACGAAACTGCGATAGGTGAAATGTTGTGAAAGCACACAAAACGGCATGAACAAGCCAAATACTGCGTGTTGTACCGTTACAAGTGCGAAACTGCTATGTTGTGATATTCTCGTTAAAGCGCATGCAAGCATCGTGAAACCTTAAAGAACGATGTCATTTAGCGAGATACAGCGTTCTGTACTGCAATAAGTTGGTGAAAAACTGTGAGGTTATGCAAATATCCTAATTGTGAACGAAACAGTGTAATAGAGCGTTTTTTAATACAAGTGCGAATGTTAGGTTAGGTTAAGATATGAACCGTCGTAAAACCGCATTAAACAATGTCACTTAGTGAGATGCAGTGTTTTTCACCATTACAAGTCAGGAACTGCGATATCTAATGTGAAAGCGCTTGCAAACGTCGTTAGGTTAGGTTAGGTTAGGTTAGGTTAGGTTACGTTAGGTTAGGTTAGGTTTGGTTAGGTTAGGTTAGGTTAGGTTAGGTTAGGGATGTTAGGTAAGGTTTGGTTAGGTTAGGTTAGGTTAGGTTGGGTTAGGTAAGGTTAGGTTAGGTTAAGATATGAACCGCGCAAAAACCGCATTAAACAATGTCACTTAGTGAGATGCTGTGTTTTTCACCATTACAAGTCGGGAACTGCGATATCTAATGCGAAAGCGCTTGCAAACGTCGTTAGGTTAGGTTAGGTTAGGTTAGGTTAGGTTAGGTTACGTTAGGTTAGGTTTGGTTAGGTTAGGTTAGGTTAGGTTAGGTTATGTTAGGTTAGGTTGGGTTAGGTTAGGTTAGGTTAGGTTAAGATATGAACCGCGCTAAAACCACATTAAACAATGTCACTTAGTGAGATGCAGTGTTTTTCACCTTTACAAGTTGGGAACTGCGATATCTAATGTGAAAGCGCATGAAACCGTCGTAATCTTGTAGAAAACATTGTAAAGTGGTGAGTAAAACGTTTTCTAACGATAGAAGTGCGAAGGTTAGGTTAGGTTAGGTTAGTTTAAGCTAGGTAGCGTCGTGAAACTACCAAAAACGACATCCAACGAGATAGTGTTGTTTTATAGCGAGTAATAAACTGCGATAGGTGAATTGTTGTGAAAGCACACAAAACGGCATGAACAAGCCAAATACTGCGTGTTCTACCGTTACACGTGTGAAACTGCTATATTGTGATATTCTCGTTAAAGCGCATGCAAGCATCGTGAAACCTTAAAGAACAATGTCATTTAGCGAGATACAACGTTCTGTACTGCAATAAGTTGGTGAAAAACTGTGAGGTTATGCAAATATTGTAATTGTGAACAAAACAGTGTAATAGAGCGTTTTTAGATACAAGTGTGAATGTTAGGTTAGGTTAAGATATGAACCGTCGTAAAACCGCATTAAACAATGTCACTTAGTGAGATGTAGTGTTTTTCAACATTACAAGTCGGGAACTACGATATCTAATGTGAAAGCGCATGAAACCGTCGTGATCTTGTAGAAAACATTGTAAAGTGGTGAGTAAAACGTTTTCTAACGATAGAAGTGCGAAGGTTAGGTTAGGTTAGGTTAGTTTAGGCTAGGTAGCGTCGTGAAACTACCAAAAACGACGTCATCTAACGAGATAGTGTTGTTTTATAGCGAGTATTAAACTGCGATAGGTGAAATGTTGTGAAAGCACACAAAATGGCATGAACTAGCCAGATACTGCGTCTTGTGCCGTTACAAGTGCGAATCTGCTTTATTGTGATATTCTCGTTAAAGCGCATGCAAGTATCGTGAAACCTTAAAGAACGATGTCATTTAGCGAGATACAGCGTTCTGAACTATAATAAGTTGGTGAGAAACTGTGAGGTCAAGCAAATATCGTAATTGTGAACGAAACAGTGTAATTGAGCGTATTTAGATACAAGTGCGAATGTTAGGTTAGGTTGAGATATCAACCGTCGTAAAACCGCATTAAACAATGTCACTTAGTGAGATGTAGTGTTTTTCAACATTACAAGTCGGGAACTACGATATCTAATGTGAAAGCGCATGAAACCGTCGTAATCTTGTAGAAAACATTGTAAAGTTGCGAGTAAAACGTTTTCTAACGATAGAAGTGCGAAGGTTAGCTTGAGTTATGTTAGTTTAAGCTATGTAGCGTCGTGAGACCACCAAAAAGGACGTCAACTAACGAGATAGCGTTGTTTTATTGCATGTACGTAACTGCAATAGGTGAAATGTTGTGAAAGTACACAAAACGGCTTGAACAAGCCAGATACTGCGTGTTGTACCGTTACAAGTGCGAAACTGCTATAATGTGATATTCTTGTTAAAGCGCATGCAAGCATCGTGAAACCTTAAAGAACGATGTCATTTAGCGAGATACAGCGTTCTGTACTGCAATAATTTGGTGAAAAACTGTGAGGTTATGCAAATATCGTAATTGTGAACGAAACAGTGTAATAGAGCGTTTTTCCATACAAGTACGAATGTTAGGTTAGGTTAAGATATGAACCGTCGTAAAACCGCATTAAACAATGTCACTTAGTGAGATGCAGTGTTTTTCACCATTACAAGTCGGGAACTGCGATATCTAATGTGAAAGCGCTTGCAAACGTCGTTAGGTTAGGTTAGGTTAGGTTAGGTTAGGTTAGGTTACGTTAGGTTAGGTTTGGTTAGGTTAGGTTAGGTTAGGTTATGTTAGGTAAGGTTGGGTTAGGTTAGGTTAGGTTAGGTTAGATTAAGATACGAACCGCGCTAAAACCGCATTAAACAATGTCACTTAGTGAGATGCAGTGTTTTTCACCTTTACAAGTTGGGAACTGCGATATCTAATGTGAAAGCGCTTGCAAACGTCGTTAGGTTAGGTTAGGTTAGGTTAGGTTACGTTAGGTTAGGTTTGGTTAGGTTAGGTTAGGTTAAGTTATGTTAGGTTAGGTTAGGTTAGGTAAGGTTAGGTTAGGTTAGGTTAGGTTACGTTAGGTTAAGGTATGAACCGTCGTAAAACCGCATTAAACAATGTCACTTAGTGAGATGCAGTGTTTTTCACCTTTACAAGTTGGGAACTGTGATATCTAATGTGAAAGCGCTTGAAACCGTCGTATTGTTGTAGAAAGCAATGTAAAGTAGCGAGTAAAACGTTTTCTAACGATAGAAGTGCGAAGGTTATGTTAGGTTGAGTTATGTTAGTTTAAGCTAGGTAGCGTCGTGAAACTACCAAAAACAACGTCATCTAACGAGATAGTGTTGTTTTATTGCGAGTACGAAACTGCGATAGGTGAAATGTTGTGAAAGCACACAAAACGGCATGAACAAGCCAAATACTGCGTGTTGTACCGTTACAAGTGCGAAACTGCTATGTTGTGATATTCTCGTTAAAGCGCATGCAAGCATCGTGAAACCTTAAAGAACGATGTCATTTAGCGAGATACAGCGTTCTGTACTGCAATAAGTTGGTGAAAAACTGTGAGGTTATGCAAATATCCTAATTGTGAACGAAACAGTGTAATAGAGCGTTTTTAATACAAGTGCGAATGTTAGGTTAGGTTAAGATATGAACCGT
This sequence comes from Rhipicephalus microplus, assembly GCF_043290135.1. Lineage (NCBI taxonomy): Eukaryota > Metazoa > Arthropoda > Arachnida > Ixodida > Ixodidae > Rhipicephalus > Rhipicephalus microplus. The sequence goes on from NW_027464887.1 coordinate 29,257, forward strand.
CGTAAAACCACATTAAACAAAGTCACTTGATGAGATGCAGTGTTTTTCACCATTACAAGTCGGGAACTGCGATATCTAATGTGAAAGCGCTTGCAAACGTCGTTAGGTTAGGTTAGGTTAGGTTACGTTAGGTTAGGTTAGGTTAGGTTTGGTTAGGTTAGGTTAGGTTAGGTTAGGTTACGTTAGGTTAGGTTTGGTTAGGTTAGGTTAGGTTAGGTTATGTTAGGTTCGGTTGGGTAAGGTTAGGTTAGGTTAGGTTAGGTTAGGTTAAGATATGAACCGCGCTAAAACCGCAATAAACAATGTCACTTAGTGAGATGCAGTGTTTTTCACCTTTACAAGTTGGGAACTGCGATATCTAATGTGAAAGCGCATGAAACCGTCGTAATCTTGTAGAAAACATTGTAAAGTGGTGAGTAAAACGTTTTCTAACGATAGAAGTGCGAAGGTTAGGTTAGGTTAGGTTAGTTTAAGCTAGGTAGCGTCGTGAAACTACCAAAAACGACGTCATCTAACGAGATAGTGTTGTTTTATAGCGAGTATTAAACTGCGATAGGTGAAACGTTGTGAAAGCACACAAAACGGCATGAACAAGCCAAATACTGCGTGTTATACCGTTACAAGTGCGAAACTGCTATATTGTGATATTCTCGTTAGAGCGCATGCAAGCATCGTGAAACCTTAAAGAACAATGTCATTTAGCGAGATACAACGTTCTGTACTGCAATGAGTTGGTGAAAAACTGTGAGGTTATGCAAATATTGTAATTGTGAACAAAACAGTGTAATAGAGCGTTTTTAGATACAAGTGCGAATGTTAGGTTAGGTTAAGATATGAACCGTCGTAAAACCGCATTAAACAATGTCACTTAGTGAGATGTAGTGTTTTTCAACATTACAAGTCGGGAACTACGATATCTAATGTGAAAGCGCATGAAACCGTTGTAATCTTGTAGAAAACATTGTAAAGTGGTGAGTAAAACGTTTTCTAACGATAGAAGTGCGAAGGTTAGGTTAGGTTAGTTTAAGCTAGGTAGCGTCGTGAAAGTACCAAAAACGACGTCATCTAACGAGATAGTGTTGTTTTACAGCGAGTATTAAACTGCGATAGGTGAAATGTTGTGAAAGCACACAAAACGGCATGAACAAGCCAAATACTGCGTGTTGTACCGTTACAAGTGCGAAACTGCTATGTTTTGACATTCTCGGTAAAGCGCATGCAAGTATCGTGAAACCTTAAAGAACGATGTCATTTAGCGAGATACAGCGTTCTGTACTGTAATAAGTTGGTGAGAAACTGTGAGGTCAAGCAAATATCGTAATTGTGGACGAAACAGTGTAATAGAGCGTTTTTTAATACAAGTGCGAATGTTAGGTTAGGTTAAGATATGAACCGTCGTAAAACCGCATTAAACAATGTCACTTGATGAGATGCAGTGTTTTTCACCATTACAAGTCGTGAACTGCGATATCTAATGTGAAAGCGCTTGCAAACGTCGTTAGGTTAGGTTAGGTTAGGTTAGGTTAGGTTACGTTAGGTTAGGTTAGGTTAGGTTTGGTTAGGTTAGGTTAGGTTAGGGATGTTAGGTAAGGTTTGGTTAGGTTAGGTTAGGTTAGGTTAGGTTGGGTTAGGTAAGGTTAGGTTAGGTTAAGATATGAACCGCGCTAAAACCGCATTAAACAATGTCACTTAGTGAGATGCTGTGTTTTTCACCATTACAAGTCGGGAACTGCGATATCTAATGTGAAAGCGCTTGCAAACGTCGTTAGGTTAGGTTAGGTTAGGTTAGGTTACGTTAGGTTAGGTTTGGTTAGGTTAGGTTAGGTTAGGTTAGGTTATGTTAGGTTAGGTTGGGTTAGGTTAGGTTAGGTTAGGTTAGGTTAAGATATGAACCGCGCTAAAACCGCATTACACAATGTCACTTAGTGAGATGCAGTGTTTTTCACCTTTACAAGTTGGGAACTGCGATATCTAATGTGAAAGCGCTTGAAACCGTCGTATTGTTGTAGAAAGCAATGTAAAGTAGCGAGTAAAACGTTTTCTAACGATAGAAGTGCGAAGGTTATGTTAGGTTGAGTTATGTTAGTTTAAGCTAGGTAGCGTCGTGAAACTACCAAAAACAACGTCATCTAACGAGATAGTGTTGTTTTATTGCGAGTACGAAACTGCGATAGGTGAAATGTTGTGAAAGCACACAAAACGGCATGAACAAGCCAAATACTGCGTGTTGTACCGTTACAAGTGCGAAACTGCTATGTTGTGATATTCTCGTTAAAGCGCATGCAAGCATCGTGAAACCTTAAAGAACGATGTCATTTAGCGAGATACAGCGTTCTGTACTGCAATAAGTTGGTGAAAAACTGTGAGGTTATGCAAATATCCTAATTGTGAACGAAACAGTGTAATAGAGCGTTTTTTAATACAAGTGCGAATGTTAGGTTAGGTTAAGATATGAACCGTCGTAAAACCGCATTAAACAATGTCACTTAGTGAGATGCAGTGTTTTTCACCATTACAAGTCGGGAACTGCGATATCTAATGTGAAAGCGCTTGCAAACGTCGTTAGGTTAGGTTAGGTTAGGTTAGGTTAGGTTAAGTTAGGTTAGGTTAGGTTAGGTTTGGTTAGGTTAGGTTAGGTTAGGTTAGGTTAGGGATGTTAGGTAAGGTTTGGTTAGGTTAGGTTGGGTTAGGTAAGGTTAGGTTAGGTTAAGATATGAACCGCGCTAAAACCGCATTAAACAATGTCACTTAGTGAGATGCTGTGTTTTTCACCATTACAAGTCGGGAACTGCGATATCTAATGCGAAAGCGCTTGCAAACGTCGTTAGGTTAGGTTAGGTTAGGTTAGGTTACGTTAGGTTAGGTTTGGTTAGGTTAGGTTAGGTTAGGTTATGTTAGGTTAGGTTGGGTTAGGTTAGGTTAGGTTAGGTTAAGATATGAACCGCGCTAAAACCACATTAAACAATGTCACTTAGTGAGATGCAGTGCTTTTCACCTTTACAAGTTGGGAACTGCGATATCTAATGTGAAAGCGCATGAAACCGTCGTAATCTTGTAGAAAACATTGTAAAGTGGTGAGTAAAACGTTTTCTAACGATAGAAGTGCGAAGGTTAGGTTAGGTTAGGTTAGTTTAAGCTAGGTAGCGTCGTGAAACTACCAAAAACGACGTCATCTAACGAGATAGTGTTATTTTATAGCGAGTAATAAACTGCGATAGGTGAAATGTTGTGAAAGCACACAAAACGGCATGAACAAGCCAAATACTGCGTGTTCTACCGTTACAAGTGTGAAACTGCTATATTGTGATATTCTCGTTAAAGCGCATGCAAGCATCGTGAAACCTTAAAGAACAATGTCATTTAGCGAGATACAACGTTCTGTACTGCAATAAGTTGGTGAAAAACTGTGAGGTTATGCAAATATTGTAATTGTGAACAAAACAGTGTAATAGAGCGTTTCTAGATACAAGTGCGAATGTTAGGTTAGGTTAAGATATGAACCGTCGTAAAACCGCATTAAACAATGTCACTTAGTGAGATGTAGTGTTTTTCAACATTACAAGTCGGGAACTACGATATCTAATGTGAAAGCGCATGAAACCGTTGTAATCTTGTAGAAAACATTGTAAAGTGGTGAGTAAAACGTTTTCTAACGATAGAAGTGCGAAGGTTAGGTTAGGTTAGTTTAAGCTAGGTAGCGTCGTGAAAGTACCAAAAACGACGTCATCTAACGAGATAGTGTTGTTTTATAGCGAGTATTAAACTGCGATAGGTGAAATGTTGTGAAAGCACATAAAACGGCATGAACAAGCCAAATACTGCGTGTTGTACCGTTACAAGTGCGAAACTGCTATGTTTTGACATTCTCGGTAAAGCGCATGCAAGTATCGTGAAACCTTAAAGAACGATGTCATTTAGCGGGATACAGCGTTCTGTACTGTAATAAGTTGGTGAGAAACTGTGAGGTCAAGCAAATATCGTAATTGTGAACGAAACAGTGTAATAGAGCGTTTTTTAATACAAGTGCGAATGTTAGGTTAGGTCAAGATATGAACCGTCGTAAAACCGCATTAAACAATGTCACTTGATGAGATGCAGTGTTTTTCACCATTACAAGCCGGGAACTGCGATATCTAATGTGAAAGCGCTTGCAAACGTCGTTAGGTTAGGTTAGGTTAGGTTAGGTTACGTTAGGTTAGGTTAGGTTAGGTTAGGTTAGGTTAGGTTATGTTAGGTTAGGTTGGGTTAGGTTAGGTTAGGTTAGGTTAAGATATGAACCGCGCTAAAACCACATTAAACAATGTCACTTAGTGAGATGCAGTGTTTTTCACCTTTACAAGTTGGGAACTGCGATATCTAATGTGAAAGCGCATGAAACCGTCGTAATCTTGTAGAAAACATTGTAAAGTGGTGAGTAAAAGGTTTTCTAACGATAGAAGTGCGAAGGTTAGGTTAGGTTAGGTTAGTTTAAGCTAGGTAGCGTCGTGAAACTACCAAAAACGACGTCATCTAACGAGATAGTGTTGTTTTATAGCGAGTAATAAACTGCGATAGGTGAAATGTTGTGAAAGCACACAAAACGGCATGAACAAGCCAAATACTGCGTGTTCTACCGTTACAAGTGTGAAACTGCTATATTGTGATATTCTCGTTAAAGCGCATGCAAGCATCGTGAAACCTTAAAGAACAATGTCATTTAGCGAGATACAACGTTCTGTACTGCAATAAGTTGGTGAAAAACTGTGAGGTTATGCAAATATTGTAATTGTGAACAAAACAGTGTAATAGAGCGTTTTTAGATACAAGTGCGAATGTTAGGTTAGGTTAAGATATGAACCGTCGTAAAACCGCATTAAACAATGTCACTTAGTGAGATGTAGTGTTTTTCAACATTACAAGTCGGGAACTACGATATCTAATGTGAAAGCGCATGAAACCGTCGTAATCTTGTAGAAAACATTGTAAAGTGGTGAGTAAAACGTTTTCTAACGATAGAAGTGCGAAGGTTAGGTTAGGTTAGGTTAGTTTAAGCTAGGTAGCGTCGTGAAACTACCAAAAACGACGTCATCTAACGAGATAGTGTTGTTTTATAGCGAGTATTAAACTGCGATAGGTGAAATGTTGTGAAAGCACACAAAATGGCATGAACTAGCCAGATACTGCGTCTTGTGCCGTTACAAGTGCGAAACTGCTTTATTGTGATATTCTCGTTAAAGCGCATGCAAGTATCGTGAAACCTTAAAGAACGATGTCATTTAGCGAGATACAGCGTTCTGAACTGTAATAAGTTGGTGAGAAACTGTGAGGTCAAGCAAATATTGTAATTGTGAACGAAACAGTGTAATTGAGCGTATTTAGATACAAGTGCGAATGTTAGGTTAGGTTGAGATATCAACCGTCGTAAAACCGCATTAAACAATGTCACTTAGTGAGATGTAGTGTTTTTCAACATTACAAGTCGGGAACTACGATATCTAATGTGAAAGCGCATGAAACCGTCGTAATCTTGTAGAAAACATTGTAAAGTTGCGAGTAAAACGTTTTCTAACGATAGAAGTGCGAAGGTTAGCTTGAGTTATGTTAGTTTAAGCTATGTAGCGTCGTGAGACCACCAAAAAGGACGTCAACTAACGAGATAGCGTTGTTTTATTGCATGTACGTAACTGCAATAGGTGAAATGTTGTGAAAGCACACAAAACGGCATGAACAAGCCAAATACTGCGTGTTGTACCGTTACAAGTGCGAAACTGCTATGTTGTGATATTCTCGTTAAAGCGCATGCAAGCATCGTGAAACCTTAAAGAACGATGTCATTTAGCGAGATACAGCGTTCTGTACTGCAATAAGTTGGTGAAAAACTGTGAGGTTATGCAAATATCCTAATTGTGAACGAAACAGTGTAATAGAGCGTTTTTTAATACAAGTGCGAATGTTAGGTTAGGTTAAGATATGAACCGTCGTAAAACCGCATTAAACAATGTCACTTAGTGAGATGTAGTGTTTTTCAACATTACAAGTCGGGAACTACGATATCTAATGTGAAAGCGCATGAAACCGTTGTAATCTTGTAGAAAACATTGTAAAGTGGTGAGTAAAACGTTTTCTAACGATAGAAGTGCGAAGGTTAGGTTAGGTTAGGTTAGTTTAAGCTAGGTAGCGTCGTGAAACTACCAAAAACGACGTCATCTAACGAGATAGTGTTGTTTTATAGCGAGTATTAAACTGCGATAGGTGAAATGTTGTGAAAGCACACAAAACGGCATGAACAAGCCAAATACTGCGTGTTCTACCGTTACAAGTGCGAAACTGCTATATTGTGATATTCTCGTTAGAGCGCATGCAAGCATCGTGAAACCTTAAAGAACAATGTCATTTAGCGAGATACAACGTTCTGTACTGCAATGAGTTGGTGAAAAACTGTGAGGTTATGCAAATATTGTAATTGTGAACAAAACAGTGTAATAGAGCGTTTTTAGATACAAGTGCGAATGTTAGGTTAGGTTAAGATATGAACCGTCGTAAAACCGCATTAAACAATGTCACTTAGTGAGATGTAGTGTTTTTCAACATTACAAGTCGGGAACTACGATATCTAATGTGAAAGCGCATGAAACCGTTGTAATCTTGTAGAAAACATTGTAAAGTGGTGAGTAAAACGTTTTCTAACGATAGAAGTGCGAAGGTTAGGTTAGGTTAGTTTAAGCTAGGTAGCGTCGTGAAAGTACCAAAAACGACGTCATCTAACGAGATAGTGTTGTTTTATAGCGAGTATTAAACTGCGATAGGTGAAATGTTGTGAAAGCACACAAAACGGCATGAACAAGCCAAATACTGCGTGTTGTACCGTTACAAGTGCGAAACTGCTATGTTTTGACATTCTCGGTAAAGCGCATGCAAGTATCGTGAAACCTTAAAGAACGATGTCATTTAGCGAGATACAGCGTTCTGTACTGTAATAAGTTGGTGAGAAACTGTGAGGTCAAGCAAATATCGTAATTGTGAACGAAACAGTGTAATAGAGCGTTTTTTAATACAAGTGCGAATGTTAGGTTAGGTTAAGATATGAACCGTCGTAAAACCGCATTAAACAATGTCACTTGATGAGATGCAGTGTTTTTCACCATTACAAGTCGGGAACTGCGATATCTAATGTGAAAGCGCTTGCAAACGTCGTTAGGTTAGGTTAGGTTAGGTTAGGTTACGTTAGGTTAGGTTAGGTTAGGTTTGGTTAGGTTAGGTTAGGTTAGGTTAGGTTAGGGATGTTAGGTAAGGTTTGGTTAGGTTAGGTTAGGTTAGGTTGGGTTAGGTTAGGTTAAGATATGAACCGCGCTAAAACCGCATTACACAATGTCACTTAGTGAGATGCAGTGTTTTTCACCTTTACAAGTTGGGAACTGCGATATCTAATGTGAAAGCGCTTGAAACCGTCGTATTGTTGTAGAAAGCAATGTAAAGTAGCGAGTAAAACGTTTTCTAACGATAGAAGTGCGAAGGTTATGTTAGGTTGAGTTATGTTAGTTTAAGCTAGGTAGCGTCGTGAAACTACCAAAAACAACGTCATCTAACGAGATAGTGTTGTTTTATTGCGAGTACGAAACTGCGATAGGTGAAATGTTGTGAAAGCACACAAAACGGCATGAACAAGCCAAATACCGCGTGTTGTACCGTTACAAGTGCGAAACTGCTATGTTGTGATATTCTCGTTAAAGCGCATGCAAGCATCGTGAAACCTTAAAGAACGATGTCATTTAGCGAGATACAGCGTTCTGTACTGCAATAAGTTGGTGAAAAACTGTGAGGTTATGCAAATATCCTAATTGTGAACGAAACAGTGTAATAGAGCGTTTTTTAATACAAGTGCGAATGTTAGGTTAGGTTAAGATATGAACCGTCGTAAAACCGCATTAAACAATGTCACTTGATGAGATGCAGTGTTTTTCACCATTACAAGTCGGGAACTGCGATATCTAATGTGAAAGCGCTTGCAAACGTCGTTAGGTTAGGTTAGGTTAGGTTACGTTAGGTTAGGTTAGGTTAGGTTTGGTTAGGTTAGGTTAGGTTAGGTTAGGTTACGTTAGGTTGGGTTTGGTTTGGTTAGGTTAGGTTAGGTTAGGTTATGTTAGGTTAGGTTGGGTTAGGTTAGGTTAGGTTAGGTTAGGTTAAGATATGAACCGCGCTAAAACCGCAATAAACAATGTCACTTAGTGAGATGCAGTGTTCTTCACCTTTACCAGTTGGGAACTGCGATATCTAATGTGAAAGCGCATGAAACCGTCGTAATCTTGTAGAAAACATTGTAAAGTGGTGAGTAAAACGTTTTCTAACGATAGAAGTGCGAAGGTTAGGTTAGGTTAGTTTAAGCTAGGTAGCGTCGTGAAACTACCAAAAACGACGTCATCTAACGAGATAGTGTTGTTTTATAGCGAGTATTAAACTGCGATAGGTGAAATGTTGTGAAAGCACACAAAATGGCATGAACTAGCCAGATACTGCGTCTTGTGCCGTTACAAGTGCGAAACTGCTTTATTGTGATATTCTCGTTAAAGCGCATGCAAGTATCGTGAAACCTTAAAGAACGATGTCATTTAGCGAGATACAGCGTTCTGAACTGTAATAAGTTGGTGAGAAACTGTGAGGTAAAGCAAATATCGTAATTGTGAACGAAACAGTGTAATTGAGCGTATTTAGATACAAGTGCGAATGTTAGGTTAGGTTGAGATATCAACCGTCGTAAAACCGCATTAAACAATGTCACTTAGTGAGATGTAGTGTTTTTCAACATTACAAGTCGGGAACTACAATATCTAATGTGAAAGCGCATGAAACCTTCGTAATCTTGTAGAAAACATTGTATAGTTGCGAGTAAAACGTTTTCTAACGATAGAAGTGCGAAGGTTAGCTTGAGTTATGTTAGTTTAAGCTATGTAGCGTCGTGAGACCACCAAAAAGGACGTCAACTAACGAGATAGCGTTGTTTTATTGCATGTACGTAACTGCAATAGGTGAAATGTTGTGAAAGTACACAAAACAGCTTGAACAAGCCAGATACTGCGTGTTGTACCGTTACAAGTGCGAAACTGCTATAATGTGATATTCTTGTTAAAGCGCATGCAAGCATCGTGAAACCTTAAAGAACGATGTCATTTAGCGAGATACAGCGTTCTGTACTGCAATAAGTTGGTGAAAAACTGTGAGGTTATGCAAATATCGTAATTGTGAACGAAACAGTGTAATAGAGCGTTTTTCCATACAAGTACGAATGTTAGGTTAGGTTAAGATATGAACCGTCGTAAAACCGCATTAAACAATGTCACTTAGTGAGATGCAGTGTTTTTCACCATTACAAGTCGGGAACTGCGATATCTAATGTGAAAGCGCTTGCAAACGTCGTTAGGTTAGGTTAGGTTAGGTTAGGTTAGGTTACGTTAGGTTAGGTTTGGTTAGGTTAGGTTAGGTTAGGTTAGGTTAGGTTATGTTAGGTTAGGTTGGGTTAGGTTAGGTTAGGTTAGGTTAGGTTAGGTTAAGATACGAACCGCGCTAAAACCGCATTAAACAATGTCACTTAGTGAGATGCAGTGTTTTTCACCTTTACAAGTTGGGAACTGCGATATCTAATGTGAAAGCGCTTGCAAACGTCGTTAGGTTAGGTTTGGTTAGGTTAGGTTAGGTTAGGTTATGTTAGGTTAGGTTATGTTAGGTTAGGTTGGGTTAGGTTAGGTTAGGTTACGTTAGGTTAAGGTATGAACCGTTGTAAAACCGCAATAAACAATGTCACTTAGTGAGATGCAGTGTTTTTCACCTTTACAAGTTGGGAACTGCGATATCTAATGTGAAAGCGCTTGAAACCGTCGTAATGTTGTAGAAAGCAATGTAAAGTAGCGAGTAAAACGTTTTCTAACAATAGAAGTGCGAAGGTTATATTAGGTTGAGTTATGTTAGTTTAAGCTAGGTAGCGTCGTGAAACCACCAAAAACGACGTCATCTAACGAGATAGTGTTGTTTTATTGCGAGTACGAAACTGCGATAGGTAAAATGTGAAAGCACACAAAACGGCATGAACAAGCCAAATACTGCGTGTTGTACCGTTACAAGTGCGAAACTGCTATGTTTTGACATTCTCGGTAAAGCGCATGCAAGTATCGTGAAACCTTAAAGAACGATGTCATTTAGCGAGATACAGCGTTCTGTACTGTAATAAGTTGGTGAGAAACTGTGAGGTCAAGCAAATATCGTAATTGTGAACGAAACAGTGTAATTGAGCGTCTTTAGATACAAGTGCGAATGTTAGGTTAGGTTGACATATCAACCGTCGTAAAACCGCATTAAACAATGTCACTTAGTGAGATGTAGTGTTTTTCAACATTACAAGTCGGCAACTACGATATCTAATGTGAAAGCGCATGAAACCGTCGTAATCTTGTAGAAAACATTGTAAAGTTGCGAGTAAAACGTTTTCTAACGATAGAAGTGCGAAGGTTAGGTTAGGTTAGGTTAGTTTAAGCTAGGTAGCGTCGTGAAACTACCAAAAACGACGTCATCTAACGAGATAGTGTTGTTTTATAGCGAGTATTAAACTGCGATAGGTGAAATGTTGTGAAAGCACACAAAACGGCATGAACAAGCCAAATACTGCGTGTTCTACCGTTACAAGTGCGAAACTGCTATATTGTGATATTCTCGTTAAAGCGCATGCAAGCATCGTGAAACCTTAAAGAACAATGTCATTTAGCGAGATACAACGTTCTGTACTGCAATAAGTTGGTGAAAAACTGTGAGGTTATGCAAATATGGTAATTGAGAACAAAACAGTGTAATAGAGCGGTTTTAGATACAAGTGCGAATGTTAGGTTAGGTTAAGATATGAACCGTCGTAAAACCGCATTAAACAATGTCAATTAGTGAGATGCAGTGTTTTTCACCATTAAAAGTCGGGAACTGCGATATCTAATGTGAAAGCGCTTGCAACCGTGGTTAGGTTAGGTTAGGTTAGGTTAGGTTAGGTTTTGTTAGGTTAGGTTAGGTTAGGTTAGGTTAGATTAGGTTAGGTTGGGTTGAGTTGGGTTAGGTTAGGTTAGGTTAGGTTAGGTTGGGTTAGGTTAGGTTAGGTTACGTTAGGTTAGGTTAGGTTACGTTAGGTTAGGTTAGGTTAGGTTAGGTTACGTTAGGTTAGGTTAGGTTAGGTAAGGATAATTTGGTTAGGTTAGGTAAGGTTAGGTTAGGTTAGGTTAGGTTTGGTTGGGTGTTGTTGGTTTGGGTTGGGTTGGGTTGGGTTAGGTTGGGTTAGGTTAGGTTAGGTTACGCTAGGTTAGGTTAGGTTAGGTTAGGTTACGTTAGGTTATGTTAGGTTAGGTTAGGTTAGGTTACGTTAGGTTAGGTTAGGTCAGGAAAGGTTAGGTTACGTTAGAATAGGTTAGGTTGGGTTAGGTTACGTTAGGTTAGGTTAAGTTAGGTTAGGTTTGGTTAGGTTAGCTTAGGTTAGGTTAGGTTGGGTTGGGTTGGGTTGGGTTAGGTTAGGTTAGGTTAGGTTGGGTTAGGTTAGTTTAGGTTAGGTTAGGTTAGGTTGGGTTGGGTTGGGTTAGGTTAGGTTAGGTTAGGTTAGGTTACGTTAGGTTAAGGTATGAACCGTCGTAAATTCGTATTAAACAATGTCACTTAGTGAGATGCAGTGTTTTTCACCTTTACAAGTTGGGAACTGTGATATCTAATGTGAAAGCGCTTGAAACCGTCGTATTGTTGTAGAAAGCAATGTAAAGTAGTGAGTAAAACGTTTTCTAACGATAGAAGTGCGAAGGTTATGTTAGGTTGAGTTATGTTAGTTTAAGCTAGGTAGCGTCGTGAAACTACCAAAAACAACGTCATTTAACGAGATAGTGTTGTTTTATTGCGAGTACGAAACTGCGATAGGTGAAATGTTGTGAAAGCACACAAAACGGCATGAACAAGCCAAATACTGCGTGTTGTACCGTTACAAGTGCGAAACTGCTATGTTGTGATATTCTCGTTAAAGCGCATGCAAGCATCGTGAAACCTTAAAGAACGATGTAATTTAGCGAGATACAGCGTTCTGTACTGCAATAAGTTGGTGAAAAACTGTGAGGTTATGCAAATATCCTAATTGTGAACTAAACAGTGTAATAGAGCGTTTTTTAATACAAGTGCGAATGTTAGGTTAGGTTAAGATATGAACCGTCGTAAAACCGCATTAAACAATGTCACTTGATGAGATGCAGTGTTTTTCACCATTACAAGTCGGGAACTGCGATATCTAATGTGAAAGCGCTTGCAAACGTCGTTAGGTTAGGTTAGCTTACGTTAGGTTAGGTTAGGTTAGGTTTGGTTAGGTTAGGTTAGGTTAGGTTAGGTTAGGGATGTTAGGTAAGGTTTGGTTAGGTTAGGTTAGGTTAGGTTGGGTTAGGTAAGGTTAGGTTAGGTTAAGATATGAACCGCGCTAAAACCGCATTAAACAATGTCACTTAGTGAGATGCTGTGTTTTTCACCATTACAAGTCGGGAACTGCGATATCTAATGTGAAAGCGCTTGCAAACGTCGTTAGGTTAGGTTAGGTTAGGTTAGGTTACGTTAGGTTAGGTTTGGTTAGGTTAGGTTAGGTTAGGTTATGTTAGGTTAGGTTGGGTTAGGTTAGGTTAGGTTAGGTTAGGTTAAGATATGAACCGCGCTAAAACCGCATTAAACAATGTCACTTAGTGAGATGCAGTGTTTTTCACCTTTACAAGTTGGGAACTGCGATATCTAATGTGAAAGCGCATGAAACCGTCGTAATCTTGTAGAAAACATTGTAAAGTGGTGAGTAAAACGTTTTCTAACGATAGAAGTGCGAAGGTTAGGTTAGGTTAGGTTAGTTTAAGCTAGGTAGCGTCGTGAAACTACCAAAAACGACGTCATCTAACGAGATAGTGTTGTTTTATTGCGAGTACGAAACTGCGATAGGTGAAATGTTGTGAAAGCACACAAAACGGCATGAACAAGCCAAATACTGCGTGTTGTACCTTTACAAGTGCGAAACTGCTATGTTGTGATATTCTCGTTAAAGCGCATGCAAGCATCGTGAAACCTTAAAGAACGATGTCATTTAGCGAGATACAGCGTTATGTACTGCAATAAGTTGGTGAAAAACTGTGAGGTTATGCAAATATCCTAATTGTGAACGAAACAGTGTAATAGAGCGTTTTTAATACAAGTGCGAATGTTAGGTTAGGTTAAGAAATGAACCGTCGTAAAACCGCATTAAACAATGTCACTTAGTGAGATGCAGTGTTTTTCACCATTACAAGTCGGGAACTGCGATATCTAATGTGAAAGCGCTTGCAAACGTCGTTAGGTTAGGTTAGGTTAGGTTAGGTTAGGTTAGGTTACGTTAGGTTAGGTTAGGTTAGGTTTGGTTAGGTTAGGTTAGGTTAGGTTAGGTTAGGGATGTTAGGTAAGGTTTGGTTAGGTTAGGTTAGGTTAGGTTGGGTTAGGTAAGGTTAGGTTAGGTTAAGATATGAACTGCGCTAAAACCGCATTAAACAATGTCACTTAGTGAGATGCTGTGTTTTTCACCATTACAAGTCGGGAACTGCGATATCTAATGCGAAAGCGCTTGCAAACGTCGTTAGGTTAGGTTAGGTTAGGTTAGGTTAGGTTACGTTAGGTTAGGTTTGGTTAGGTTAGGTTAGGTTAGGTTATGTTAGGTTAGGTTGGGTTAGGTTAGGTTAGGTTAGGTTAAGATATGAACCGCGCTAAAACCACATTAAACAATGTCACTTAGTGAGATGCAGTGTTTTTCACCTTTACAAGTTGGGAACTGCGATATCTAATGTGAAAGCGCATGAAACCGTCGTAATCTTGTAGAAAACATTGTAAAGTGGTGAGTAAAACGTTTTCTAACGATAGAAGTGCGAAGGTTAGGTTAGGTTAGGTTAGTTTAGGCTAGGTAGCGTCGTGAAACTACCAAAAACGACGTCATCTAACGAGATAGTGTTGTTTTATAGCGAGTATTAAACTGCGATAGGTGAAATGTTGTGAAAGCGCACAAAACGGCATGAACAAGCCAAATACTGCGTGTTCTACCGTTACAATTGTGAAACTGCTATATTGTGATATTCTCGTTAAAGCGCATGCAAGCATCGTGAAACCTTAAAGAACAATGTCATTTAGCGAGATACAACGTTCTGTACTGCAATAAGTTGGTGAAAAACTGTGAGGTTATGCAAATATTGTAATTGTGAACAAAACAGTGTAATAGAGCGTTTTTAGATACAAGTGCGAATGTTAGGTTAGGTTAAGATATGAACCGTCGTAAAACCGCATTAAACAAATGTCAATTAGTGAGATGCAGTGTTTTTCACCATTAAAAGTCGGGAACTGCGATATCTAATGTGAAAGCGCTTGCAAACGTCGTTAGGTTCGGTTAGGTTACGCTAGGTTAGGTTTGGTTAGGTTAGGTTAGGTTAGGTTAGGTTATGTTAGGTTAGGTTGGGTTAGGTTAGGTTAGGTTACGTTAGGTTAAGGTATGAACCGTCGTAAAACCGCATTAAACAATGTCACTTAGTGAGATGCAGTGTTTTTCACCTTTACAAGTTGGGAACTGCGATATCTAATGTGAAAGCGCTTGAAACCGTCGTATTGTTGTAGAAAGCAATGTAAAGTAGCGAGTAAAACGTTTTCTAACGATAGAAGTGCGAAGGTTATGTTAGGTTGAGTTATGTTAGTTTAAGCTAGGTAGCGTCGTGAAACCACCAAAAACGACGTCATCTAACGAGATAGTGTTGTTTATTGCGAGTACGAAACTGCGATAGGTAAAATGTTGTGAAAGCACACAAAACGGCATGAACAAGCCAAATACTGCGTGTTGTACCGTTACAAGTGCGAAACTGCTATGTTGTGACATTCTCGGTAAAGCGCATGCAAGTATCGTGAAACCTTAAAGAACGATGTCATTTAGCGAGATACAGCGTTCTGTACTGTAATAAGTTGGTGAGAAACTGTGAGGTCAAGCAAATATCGTAATTGTGAACGAAACAGTGTAATTGAGCGTCTTTAGATACAAGTGCGAATGTTAGGTTAGGTTGACATATCAACCGTCGTAAAACCGCATTAAACAATGTCACTTAGTGAGATGTAGTGTTTTTCAACATTACAAGTCGGGAACTACGATATCTAATGTGAAAGCGCATGAAACCGTCGTAATCTTGTAGAAAACATTGTAAAGTTGCGAGTAAAACGTTTTCTAACGATAGAAGTGCGAAGGTTAGGTTAGGTTAGGTTAGTTTAGGCTAGGTAGCGTCGTGAAAGCACACAAAACGGCATGAACAAGCCAAATACTGCGTGTTCTACCGTTACAAGTGCGAAACTGCTATATTGTGATATTCTCGTTAAAGCGCATGCAAGCATCGTGAAACCTTAAAGAACAATGTCATTTAGCGAGATACAGCGTTCTGTACTGCAATAAGTTGGTGAAAAACTGTGAGGTTATGCAAATATCGTAATTGTGAACGAAACAGTGTAATAGAGCGTTTTTCAATACAAGTACGAATGTTAGGTTAGGTTAAGATATGAACCGTCGTAAAACCGCATTAAACAATGTCACTTAGTGAGATGCAGTGTTTTTCACCATTACAAGTCGGGAACTGCGATATCTATTGTGAAAGCGCTTGCAAAAGTCGTTAGGTTAGGTTAGGTTAGGTTAGGTTAGGTTAGGTTAGGTTAGGTTACGTTAGGTTAGGTTTGGTTAGGTTAGGTTAGGTTAGGTTATGTTAGGTTAGGTGTGGTTAGGTTAGGTTAGGTTACGTTAGGTTAAGGTATGAACCGTTGTAAAACCGCAATAAACAATGTCACTTAGTGAGATGCAGTGTTTTTCACCTTTACAAGTTGGGAACTGCGATATCTAATGTGAAAGCGCTTGAAACCGTCGTAATGTTGTAGAAAGCAATGTAAAGTAGCGAGTAAAACGTTTTCTAATGATAGAAGTGCGAAGGTTATGTTAGGTTGAGTTATGTTAGTTTAAGCTAGGTAGCGTCGTGAAACCACCAAAAACGACGTCATCTAACGAGATAGTGTTGTTTTATTTCGAGTACGAAACTGCGATAGGTAAAATGTGAAAGCATACAAAACGGCATGAACAAGCCAAATACTGCGTGTTGTACCGTTACAAGTGCCAAACTGCTATGTTTTGACATTCTCGGTAAAGCGCATGCAAGTATCGTGAAACCTTAAAGAACGATGTCATTTAGCGAGATACAGCGTTCTGTACTGTAATAAGTTGGTGAGAAACTGTGAGGTCAAGCAAATATCGTAATTGTGAACGAAACAGTGTAATTGAGCGTCTGTAGATACAAGTGCGAATGTTAGGTTAGGTTGACATATCAACCGTCGTAAAACCGCATTAAACAATGTCACTTAGTGAGATGCAGTGTTTTTCACCATTAAAAGTCGGGAACTGCGATATCTAATGTGAAAGCGCTTGCAACCGTCGTTAGGTAGGTTAGGTTAGGTTAGGTTAGGTTTTGTTAGGTTAGGTTAGGTTAGGTTAGGTTAGATTAGGTTAGGTTGGGTTGAGTTGGGTTAGGTTAGGTTAGGTTAGGTTAGGTTGGGTTAGGTTAGGTTAGGTTAGGTTACGTTAGGTTAGGTTAGGTTACGTTAGGTTAGGTTAGGTTAGGTTAGGTTACGTTAGGTTAGGTTAGGTTAGGTAAGGATAATTTGGTTTGGTTAGGTAAGGTTAGGTTAGGTTAGGTTAGGTTGGGTTGGGTGTTGTTGGTTTGGGTTGGGTTGGGTTGGGTTAGGTTGGGTTAGGTTAGGTTAGGTTAGGTTACGTTAGTTTAGGTTAGGTTAGGTTAGGTTAGGTTACGTTAGGTTATGTTAGGTTAGGTTAGGTTACGTTAGGTTAGGTTAGGTCAGGAAAGGTTAGGTTACGTTAGAATAGGTTAGGTTAGGTTAGGTTACGTTAGGTTAGGTTAAGTTAGGTTAGGTTTGGTTAGGTTAGCTTAGGTTAGGTTAGGTTGGGTTGGGTTGGGTTTGGTTAGGTTAGGTTAGGTTAGGTTGGGTTAGGTTAGTTTAGGTTAGGTTAGGTTAGGTTAGGTTAGGTTGGGTTGGGTTGGGTTAGGTTAGGTTAGGTTAGGTAAGGTTAGGTTAGGTTAGGTTAGGTTACGTTAGGTTAAGGTATGAGCCGTCGTAAAACCGCATTAAACAATGTCACTTAGTGAGATGCAGTGTTTTTCACCTTTACAAATTGGGAACTGTGATATCTAATGTGAAAGCGCTTGAAACCGTCGTATTGTTGTAGAAAGCAATGTAAAGTAGCGAGTAAAACGTTTTCTAACGATAGAAGTGCGAAGGTTATGTTAGGTTGAGTTATGTTAGTTTAAGCTAGGTAGCGTCTTGAAACTACCAAAAACAACGTCATCTAACGAGATAGCGTTGTTTTATTGCATGTACGTAACTGCAATAGGTGAAATGTTGTGAAAGCACACAAAACGGCTTGAACAAGCCAGATACTGCGTGTTGTACCGTTACAAGTGCGAAACTGCTATAATGTGATATTCTTGTTAAAGCGCATGCAACCATCGTGAAACCTTAAAGAACGATGTCATTTAGCGAGATACAGCGTTCTGTACTGCAATAAGTAGGTGAAAAACTGTGAGGTTATGCAAATATCGTAATTGTGAACGAAACAGTGTAATAGAGCGTTTTTCCATACAAGTACGAATGTTAGGTTAGGTTAAGATATGAACCGTCGTAAAACCGCATTAAACAATGTCAATTAGTGAGATGCAGTGTTTTTCACCATTAAAAGTCGGGAACTGCGATATCTAATGTGAAAGCGCTTGCAAACGTCGTTAGGTTAGGTTAGGTTAGGTTAGGTTAGGTTACATTAGGTTAGGTTAGGTTAGGTTTGGTTAGGTTAGGTTAGGTTAGGTTAGGGATGTTAGGTAAGGTTTGGTTAGGTTAGGTTAGGTTAGGTTGGGTTAGGTAAGGTTAGGTTAGGTTAAGATATGAACCGCGCTAAAACCGCATTAAACAATGTCACTTAGTGAGATGCTGTGTTTTTCACCTTTACAAGTTGGGAACTGCGATATCTAATGTGAAAGCGCTTGCAAACGTCGTTAGGTTAGGTTAGGTTAGGTTAGGTTACGTTAGGTTAGGTTTGGTTAGGTTAGGTTAGGTTAGGTTATGTTAGGTTAGGTTATGTTAGGTTAGGTTGGGTTAGGTTAGGTTAGGTTACGTTAGGTTAAGGTATGAACCGTTGTAAAACCGCAATAAACAATGTCACTTAGTGAGATGCAGTGTTTTTCACCTTTACAAGTTGGGAACTGCGATATCTAATATGAAAGCGCTTGAAACCGTCGTAATGTTGTAGAAAGCAATGTAAAGTAGCGAGTAAAACGTTTTCTAACAATAGAAGTGCGAAGGTTATATTAGGTTGAGGTATGTTAGTTTAAGCTAGGTAGCGTCGTGAAACCACCAAAAAACGACGTCATCTAACGAGATAGTGTTGTTTTATTGCGAGTACGAAACTGCGATAGGTAAAATGTGAAAGCACACAAAACGGCATGAACAAGCCAAATACTGCGTGTTGTACCGTTACAAGTGCGAAACTGCTATGTTTTGACATTCTCGGTAAAGCGCATGCAAGTATCGTGAAACCTTAAAGAACGATGTCATTTAGCGAGATACAGCGTTCTGTACTGTAATAAGTTGGTGAGAAACTGTGAGGTCAAGCAAATATCGTAATTGTGAACGAAACAGTGTAATTGAGCGTCTTTAGATACAAGTGCGAATGTTAGGTTAGGTTGACATATCAACCGTCGTAAAACCGCATTAAACAATGTCACTTAGTGAGATGTAGTGTTTTTCAACATTACAAGTCGGCAACTACGATATCTAATGTGAAAGCGCATGAAACCGTCGTAATCTTGTAGAAAACATTGTAAAGTTGCGAGTAAAACGTTTTCTAACGATAGAAGTGCGAAGGTTAGGTTAGGTTAGGTTAGTTTAAGCTAGGTAGCGTCGTGAAACTACCAAAAACGACGTCATCTAACGAGATAGTGTTGTTTTATAGCGAGTATTAAACTGCGATAGGTGAAATGTTGTGAAAGCACACAAAACGGCATGAACAAGCCAAATACTGCGTGTTCTACCGTTACAAGTGCGAAACTGCTATATTGTGATATTCTCGTTAAAGCGCATGCAAGCATCGTGAAACCTTAAAGAACAATGTCATTTAGCGAGATACAACGTTCTGTACTGCAATAAGTTGGTGAAAAACTGTGAGGTTATGCAAATATGGTAATTGTGAACAAAACAGTGTAATAGAGCGGTTTTAGATACAAGTGCGAATGTTAGGTTAGGTTAAGATATGAACCGTCGTAAAACCGCATTAAACAATGTCAATTAGTGAGATGCAGTGTTTTTCACCATTAAAAGTCGGGAACTGCGATATCTAATGTGAAAGCGCTTGCAACCGTCGTTAGGTTAGGTTAGGTTAGGTTAGGTTAGGCTTTGTTAGGTTAGGTTAGGTTAGGTTAGGTTAGATTAGGTTAGGTTGGGTTGAGTTGGGTTAGGTTAGGTTAGGTTAGGTTAGGTTAGGTTGGGTTAGGTTAGGTTAGGTTACGTTAGGTTAGGTTAGGTTACGTTAGGTTAGGTTAGGTTAGGTTACGTTAGGTTAGGTTAGGTTAGGTAAGGATAATTTGGTTAGGTTAGGTAAGGTTAGGTTAGGTTAGGTTAGGTTTGGTTGGGTGGGGTTGGGTTAGGTTGGGTTAGGTTAGGTTAGGTTACGCTAGGTTAGGTTAGGTTAGGTTAGGTTACGTTAGGTTATGTTAGGTTAGGTTAGGTTAGGTTAGGTTAGGTCAGGAAAGGTTAGGTTACGTTAGAATAGGTTAGGTTAGGTTAGGTTACGTTAGGTTAGGTTAAGTTAGGTTAGGTTTGGTTAGGTTAGCTTAGGTTAGGTTAGGTTGGGTTGGGTTGGGTTGGGTTAGGTTAGGTTAGGTTAGGTTAGGTTGGGTTAGGTTAGTTTAGGTTAGGTTAGGTTAGGTTGTGTTGGGTTGGGTTAGGTTAGGTTAGGTTAGGTTAGGTAAGGTTAGGTTAGGTTAGGTTAGGTTACGTTAGGTTAAGGTATGAACCGTCGTAAATTCGTATTAAACAATGTCACTTAGTGAGATGCAGTGTTTTTCACCTTTACAAGTTGGGAACTGTGATATCTAATGTGAAAGCGCTTGAAACCGTCGTATTGTTGTAGAAAGCAATGTAAAGTAGTGAGTAAAACGTTTTCTAACGATAGAAGTGCGAAGGTTATGTTAGGTTGAGTTATGTTAGTTTAAGCTAGGTAGCGTCGTGAAACTACCAAAAACAACGTCATTTAACGAGATAGTGTTGTTTTATTGCGAGTACGAAACTGCGATAGGTGAAATGTTGTGAAAGCACACAAAACGGCATGAACAAGCCAAATACTGCGTGTTGTACCGTTACAAGTGCGAAACTGCTATGTTGTGATATTCTCGTTAAAGCGCATGCAAGCATCGTGAAACCTTAAAGAACGATGTCATTTAGCGAGATACAGCGTTCTGTACTGCAATAAGTTGGTGAAAAACTGTGAGGTTATGCAAATATCCTAATTGTGAACGAAACAGTGTAATAGAGCGTTTTTTAATACAAGTGCGAATGTTAGGTTAGGTTAAGATATGAACCGTCGTAAAACCGCATTAAACAATGTCACTTGATGAGATGCAGTGTTTTTCACCATTACAAGTCGGGAACTGCGATATCTAATGTGAAAGCGCTTGCAAACGTCGTTAGGTTAGGTTAGGTTAGGTTACGTTAGGTTAGGTTAGGTTAGGTTTGGTTAGGTTAGGTTAGGTTAGGTTAGGGATGTTAGGTAAGGTTTGGTTAGGTTAGGTTAGGTTAGGTTGGGTTAGGTAAGGTTAGGTTAGGTTAAGATATGAACCGCGCTAAAACCGCATTAAACAATGTCACTTAGTGAGATGCTGTGTTTTTCACCATTACAAGTCGGGAACTGCGATATCTAATGTGAAAGCGCTTGCAAACGTTGTTAGGTTAGGTTAGGTTAGGTTAGGTTAGGTTACGTTAGGTTAGGTTTGGTTAGGTTAGGTTAGGTTAGGTTAGGTTAGGTTAGGTTGGGTTAGGTTAGGTTAGGTTAGGTTAGGTTAAGATATGAACCGCGCTAAAACCGCATTAAACAATGTCACTTAGTGAGATGCAGTGTTTTTCACCTTTACAAGTTGGGAACTGCGATATCTAATGTGAAAGCGCATGAAACCGTCGTAATCTTGTAGAAAACATTGTAAAGTGGTGAGTAAAACGTTTTCTAACGATAGAAGTGCGAAGGTTAGGTTAGGTTAGGTTAGTTTAAGCTAGGTAGCGTCGTGAAACTACCAAAAACGACGTCATCTAACGAGATAGTGTTGTTTTATAGCGAGTATTAAACTGCGATAGGTGAAATGTTGTGAAAGCACACAAAACGGCATGAACAAGCCAAATACTGCGTGTTCTACCGTTACAAGTGCGAAACTGCTATATTGTGATATTCTCGTTAAAGCGCATGCAAGCATCGTGAAACCTTAAAGAACAATGTCTTTTAGCGAGATACAACGTTCTGTACTGCAATAAGTTGGTGAAAAACTGTGAGGTTATGCAAATATGGTAATTGTGAACAAAACAGTGTAATAGAGCGTTTTTCAATTCAAGTGCGAATGTTAGGTTAGGTTAAGATATGAACCGTCGTAAAACCGCATTAAACAATGTCACTTAGTGAGATGTAGTGTTTTTCAACATTACAAGTCGGGAACTACGATATCTAATGTGAAAGCGCATGAAACCGTCGTAATCTTGTAGAAAACATTGTAAAGTGGTGAGTAAAACGTTTTCTAACGATAGAAGTGCGAAGGTTAGGTTAGGTTAGTTTAAGCTAGGTAGCGTCGTGAAAGTACCAAAAACGACGTCATCTAACGAGATAGTGTTGTTTTATAGCGAGTATTAAACTGCGATAGGTGAAATGTTGTGAAAGCACACAAAACGGCATGAACAATCCAAATACTGCGTGTTGTACCGTTACAAGTGCGAAACTGCTATGTTTTGACATTCTCGGTAAAGCGCATGCAAGTATCGTGAAACCTTAAAGAACGATGTCATTTAGCGAGATACAGCGTTCTGTACTGTAATAAGTTGGTGAGAAACTGTGAGGTCAAGCAAATATTGTAATTGTGAACGAAACAGTGTAATAGAGCGTTTTTTAATACAAGTGCGAATGTTAGGTTAGGTTAAGATATGAACCGTCGTAAAACCGCATTAAACAATGTCACTTGATGAGATGCAGTGTTTTTCACCATTACAAGTCGGGAACTGCGATATCTAATGTGAAAGCGCTTGCAAACGTCGTTAGGTTAGGTTAGGTTAGGTTAGGTTAGGTTACGTTAGGTTAGGTTAGGTTAGGTTTGGTTAGGTTAGGTTAGGTTAGGTTAGGTTAGGGATGTTAGGTAAGGTTTGGTTAGGTTAGGTTAGGTTAGGTTGGGTTAGGTAAGGTTAGGTTAGGTTAAGATATGAACCGCGCTAAAACCGCATTAAACAATGTCACTTAGTGAGATGCTGTGTTTTTCACCATTACAAGTCGGGAACTGTGATATCTAATGTGAAAGCGCTTGCAAACGTCGTTAGGTTAGGTTAGGTTAGGTTAGGTTACGTTAAGTTAGGTTTGGTTAGGTTAGGTTAGGTTAGGTTATGTTAGGTTAGGTTGGGTTAGGTTAGGTTAGGTTAGGTTAGGTTAAGATATGAACCGCGCTAAAACCGCATTAAACAATGTCACTTAGTGAGATGCAGTGTTTTTCACCTTTACAAGTTGGGAACTGCGATATCTAATGTGAAAGCGCTTGAAACCGTCGTATTGTTGTAGAAAGCAATGTAAAGTAGCGAGTAAAACGTTTTCTAACGATAGAAGTGCGAAGGTTATGTTAGGTTGAGTTATGTTAGTTTAAGCTAGGTAGCGTCGTGAAACTACCAAAAACAACGTCATCTAACGAGATAGTGTTGTTTTATTGCGAGTACGAAACTGCGATAGGTGAAATGTTGTGAAAGCACACAAAACGGCATGAACAAGCCAAATACTGCGTGTTGTACCGTTACAAGTGCGAAACTGCTATGTTGTGATATTCTCGTTAAAGCGCATGCAAGCATCGTGAAACCTTAAAGAACGATGTCATTTAGCGAGATACAGCGTTCTGTACTGCAATAAGTTGG